>NW_027110557.1:72021-77081 GCF_000696795.3 Halyomorpha halys
TATTTCAGTACACTACTGGTTTTGTTTATATATATATATTTCCCATTTCAGCCGAAAATTCGCCTAAACGTTTAAAACTCTAAAAATGAAAAACCTAAAAACAAAATTTAAAAAGTCGACTGTGCAACAGACTTTATGAAAATATTTGAGGCAAATATTGGCGAATTCAGATCGATATCTCATTATATATGGGTGAGTCGGACAATGCACTAAAAATATAAATTCAAATTGTATCTGTTCACATTCTCTAATTCATAATTCATTTGCATCTGGCGATGACTATCTGACTTTTAAAAGCAACAAGCGGAGATTTATTAAAACAGAATTAAATAAACGGACAGTGCTTGAATTAGAAACTTATTATTAATTCTAAATGACCTTATTGTGTCCTAATCACACCGAAATTTCTGGAATAAAATTAATCTATTATAAAAAAAAACAGCTATCAGTACGATAATTATAAAACTAAAATATTTAGAGCATTTGAACCCCTCTATTACGGAAAACCTCCCGTCTGAGGTTAATTAATCTTTTTAATTAACCATCAGACCTTTTTTATCCTTATAACGGATAAGTCGTGTAATATAATGAAAGAATTGTGATCCCAAAACTAAATTTTCAATCATTGTACGGCAAAGTATATACCATAATACTATCTTTCCCAAATATATATTACGACTTTAACGAAAATTTATATTGAAGCAAAATTATGCACTATGTATTTTATGTATGTATGATTATAGTGTTGGGGAGCGGCCAAGCTCAGTGAGTAAGGCACTGTACTGACTCCCAAGACCCGAGGTGGTAGATAATTATTTTTTCTGTTATCCGTTAGTCAACCCAGCAAAAGCTCCGGGATCAGCCCAGTCCGTATGTACAAGTGAAACAAAGTGGGTATTGGAAATTGGCGAAAAATCTAGCGGTCGAGCGTGATCATGACCAAATCACTTCCTTGCACCACCGTTGTTCAAGATACAGTACTTCCTTAAGAAATATACTGTTCCCCTGACCATCCAAGGGTTATATCGGTACAGAATTTACTATTTTTTTTGTAATGCATGAAATCATTAACTACTAATTAATTCTTATGTCAAATTACTGAGCAAATGTCTTCAATTTAAAAAGTATGTTTTGTTTTAAACAAATAAAACGGTTGCTTTGGTTTGATTGGTCAATTCTGAATTCCGTCTTAATTTCTCATAAAATATTTCTAGTTTTTTTTAATGGCTGAAGTCCTCCATTGAATAGCTATACAGGACATTTCACACTCGTGGGAATGTCAAGGTTCATTTCTCGGGGCCGCCGTGAAATAAATTTGACCAACTCAGGTAGGATTTGAACCCACAACCTTTATAAACTAAACGTTCTGGGACTCACGTCTAAATCCCCTAAGCTATCAGGTCCTCAATTCTTTGTTTTATCTCTACAGTCATTTATCTAAAATTTCATTTTTAAGAAACGTGAATAGTATTTATTGATAATAAAATACATTTCATTGCTTAAGCTGTTATACCTCGTTAGCTTGAAAAGAAAATGGTTGTTAAAAAACACAACAAAGCTTTCGACAAACAATTCGAAAGAATTCTTTATGTGAGAAAAACTTATATATATATGTAACAGGACGATGGTCAAATCATTATTTCACAACAATAACAGTTTTTTTTTTTGTTTTGTTTTTTGTAGTTACTCAAGTACAGTCAACTCTAAGGGTTCTGTAGCCCTTCTAGGGTATACCCAGCCTCATAAATTGAGTACCCTTAATTAAGTAAATTCTGATCAATTCACCTCCTTGCACAACCGTTGATCTTCCGTACAAAGTACTGACACTTCATGGGTAGTAGCGGTACCGATTCTAATATTAAATATACTTCATCGAATTTCTCGGTTGTATAAATCCCACCCCACTCATATTAATAGCTATGTTATTACTAATATTAATTTAAAAAAATCGAAATTATATTTTTATGATTCATGATATTTTCTAAATAACAAAATAATTTAAATTAATAAAAAAAGTGTTAATTATTGAACAAGAGAACAATAATTATAAAAAACTAATAATAATGAATAGTAACCAATAATAATAATAATAAACAATAATAATGAATAGTCACCAATAATAATAATAATAATACGTACAATAATAATAATAATAATAATAATAATAATAAACAATAATAATGAATAAAAAATAAGTAATATTAAATATACGGCATAGGCTTCTTCGGGTTTTAAAATCCTACCACACACTTATTAATACTTACATTACAATACATATTAATGTGAGAAATTTAAAATTATCATATTTTGTACATTAAAAAAAAGTATTATTTGAAAAAAAAAAGCTATTATAATTTATAAACAAAATTTATTTTGTTGTTGATGAGATTTAATCATTTTCATGTTCGTAACTTCAATTGTTTACATTTCTTACTTCTATTTATGTACTAATGTTTATTTGAAATATGGATATATTATTTTATCATTAGTATTATTAATTTTATTTTATATTCCTATATTCATCTTATTTTTTATTATTATAATTTAATTTTTTTTAAAATATTTTTAAATAGTTTGATTGAGTATGTACCGCCCTGAAACTCATTGATCTAGTGTGCCAGATTGTAATATTTCAATAATACATACAATAATAAAATTATTAATAAAAAATAAGTATATTTAATACATGTAAAAAAAGTATTCGGGTTTTAGTAATCCTACTCAATTTCTAATACAATATGTCTATAATATATCTATGAAAGTATACATATTAATGTATGAAATTCAAAATTAACGTTATATTTTCAATTTACTAATAAAAAAAAAATAAAGCAAACACAAATCTTATTCGGAAAAAGAAGAACGAACCGTTTAACATGAATCGGAAAGGGCGGAGGAGACAGAGGAAATGCTTCCCAGTTTATTTTGCATTTGGCAGCATTGACCACTCAATTATTCTGGATGTTTGTTTTGTGCCCCGTCACGTCCGAGGAGAGAGACAGTTGGAAAAACACCCCCAACCCTCGCGAGGTGTATCCCTAATACACATGTCGGCAAAGATTGAATTTCACACGTGAAATGAGATTTTCCCTCGCTAATAACGGAGCTGGCTGAAAGCATATACGGAAAACGTCCCGCCCTTCTTTTCTCTTTCCGATAAACGCTATCTGTTATGTGTCGATTTCGAGATAATCGATTCTGAACTCTTTTATTTTTTTCAGTATACGGTAGCTCTATCCATGGGAGAGATATAGAATTTTTGGTAAAATTTACTATTATCAGTTATGGGATAGCACTTGCGATTTTATGTATCGTATTGACGATAATATGAACTGATCTACGAATAATCAAAATATTTAACTTTTTTTATATTTCTATATTACAAGATCCAGGTGCCTCTTCATGATTATTATAACAATTTAATTTTCTCTTAAAATCGATAATGTGGCAGTTTAGTATTGTGAAAAAGACACCCCAATGTTATATTTATTGAATAATTTTAAATAATTGAAAATGAAAGCAAAGCAATAACTAACAAAACAACTTATTGCTTATAGAGTAAAAAAAATAATAATAATTTAATTACATTACAACAAGAAAAAAAATACGAGTTTCTAGCAGGGTGTCTTTCTTAGTCTTCGATATGATTTGGATTTCCTATGTTGTAAGCCTGCACTTTTACCTACTGGTAACTGGAAATGAATTTTTGCAAAAATTTTTGTTAAGAATTCATCTATTTATACTTTCTGTAATTTTTACATTCACGGTGCAATTCTGTGTTGTTTTTTATCAAACGAAAATCTGTTGTGATTCTTAGGAGCTTATTTTATTTGCATTTCGTACATGATGCTGCTCCCCATACTTCACAAACTAACATCTGATTTGCCGCAATTTAATAAACTCAATTATATTTATTGTATTTTAGTACATTCATATTGTCGACTTTTTTAGACCATTTTTCTTAATACTTGCAGTATTCCGAACGCCCCTTACCATTATTCAAAAAATATTCGAAAACTTCTTTAATCCGTACTTTTGAAATATTAGCTCAAAACGGTAAGAAGAGACTTTAAGATATTTTAATCTAGCAATATTTAAAGAGCTCCTGAAATTTAAAAACGGCATGAAACCCTCCACTCCCGCCCTCCATGGTACTTTTTAAACAGACAATTTCAGCGAGTAGGTTTGTCGATGTACGACATGTCACAATCTCACAAGAGGAGATCAAAACACAAAAAAAGGCAATCCTTCCCCGCCGGACCCGCCCCACCAAGACCCCAGGGAGCAACGGCCCTATATCACTTTTGAAATATTAGCTTAAAACGGGAAGAGAAGACTTTAAGATAGTTAAATCGAGCAATATTTAAAAAACGCCTGAAATTTAAAAACGGCATGAATTTAGTACACGGTTATACAAGAAAATAAAGTTGCCAACTCAACTACCAATTTTTTACGAACCAAATAAGGTTCTAGTTACCCACTTTACAGATGCCACTTTCATTCCATTTTCCCCCACAATCAATCTATATCCGATAAATTTGAAATACATTTTCTCCCTTGAGAACTAAAATTGTTTAATCAAATCCAAAGCTAGGCCTGGAAATAAAGAAGTGATTCGCCGCCCCAACTACTACTTTATTTTATGTTATAATAAAAACTAAAAGGGACATAAAAGGACCGTTCAAAGCCATTTACAGAATAGCCTGAGAGGTGCTGATGGTATTAACTTATGACCGAACATTATGCACAAGCGCAATAAGAAATTTTATTTAAAATATATGGTAATGAATAATAAAGCATGAAAAGGAGAAATAATTTTTACTAGCTCATTTATTAGTCAGAAAGGACGTAATCGACGTGTAATCATTATAATTTTATTTTTAATTTCATTGAATTATGATATAATATTATATATTTCAGGCAGTTACAGTTTCCAATGCTTACAGTATTTTTTTTTTTTACCTGGCTCCACCTGATGATATACATTTATGCCAATTTAACCTTTATTTCTCTCTTGACCTGGCTAATTATATACAATATAAATATAAATATATTATATT
>NW_027110557.1:77141-85010 GCF_000696795.3 Halyomorpha halys
TATAAATTAAATATATTATGTCTGTACATATATTTTGTGATTCTGGTATGATTGAGCACAATTTTATTTCCAAAGACTTTGGCAGATTGCAATATTTAACAATAAATAAAGACATTTTAAAAAAACAAATATTCTTAAATTATTTTTGTATGAAATAACAAAGTTAATCAACCATACCATGAAATGCCGTCTCGTCTCGCTCATTTGTAAATGAAAAAAAAAAAAAGAAAAGTGACGGGTGTTGTTATGAATTCATTTGAGATGGGGCCCTTTCTTCTTTATGTAGTAGTGCACTTTACCTTATGGCCCAGTTCTTCCTCCATAAATAAACTAAGACTGGCACTTAGGCGTATTTTTTCCCTAACATTCTATTCATTGTCGCGGAACCTGCATTTTTCAAAAGTGTAATTTGCCAAGATTTAAGGCAAAACCCTCTCTGTTGAAAATTTAATAAAAACCATTTTGATACTAAAAAATACGACATTTTTTCTTCCAACTGTTCAAAATACATAATAATTTTGGTATTAAAAAAATAGATCGAGGTTTAAAATGAACCACACATTTCTTTTTTTTTTTTTGTAAATTATAATTATAAAAATTTATTTTTTGAATAATATATTCATAATACTGCAAATTTTTCGAATATTTTTGCCTCCAACCGAGTCACAATATAAAAATTATAATTTTTAATATATATCTGGAAGTATTTATATAAGTTTTTAAAATCTGCTTTTGCCAACTTTTTTTTCCACTGTTTTCACTTTTTAGCTTTAGGATATCTACAATATATAATTTAATATTATATAAAAAAAAATTAAATTATAGTTTTATTTGCATTCATATAGATATATTATGAATTATATTAACCAAGTTAAAATCAATTTTATTTTATCAATTTTTTTTATTATATTTAGAAAAACAGTATTTCTTATATTCTAGAGTGGTACCTCCTATCCGCTTAACGGCAGAACAAGCCCCTTTTCACAAACTATAACTCGATGAAATGAAGCAACTCAATCAAATGAAAACTCTATTTTACAACCCATTTTTATAATTCCATCTTATGTGTGAAATGAAATATTACACGATGATCATATGTAAAATAAATTATTACACGGTGATCACATGTAAAGTAAAATATTACACAGCGATCATATATAAAGTAAAATCATCATTTTACGGTAATCACTCAAAACATTTTTTAAATAATAGAGAGATGTTAACATCACAAGTCTCTTAACCGTTTTATACTTTTATATAGTTTGTTTTTAAGAAGTTTAACTATCATTTTTTAATTAAAATAAATGCAGACATAAAGTACCTGTATAAAGTAGTCAATATAAAGTTATAGTAGTATAAACTTTTAGATGAATTGTAACTGAAAACAAAAATGTGTAAAGTAGTTAGTTCCAGCTAAGATTAATGGGACAATAAGGGACGAAATTAAATCAGCCAAAAATAACTACAGGGTATGTCTAATTTCAGTTTTAATGGTAATACAAACTGATGTAATTTTTTTTTTAATGTTTAAAACTAATAAATTGTTTTGACCAAACTTTAGGGTATATGAAGAGGTCAGTTTATCGCCGTAAATTACTCAAATGATTTTTACGAAGAAACACCCGGGGTTGACGTATGAGTCCATTGTGCAATGCTACTATGGCAGTCTTGTTTGTTTTAGTGTGTATATAAACTGAATAATTTTCATTGGCTCCTACCGAAATATCAAAAACTTTAGGTCCTAGATTTTTCTTAAGGTCGAATCATTTTTCTGTATCAGATTAATTATGAATTAATGATGAAATATCTTACCATTTGATCATAAAACTGCTAGCGATAGTTTTTTAATTTTCAAGAGCAAATGTTCTCTGTTAATAACCTAAGAAAGGTTATTAAAAAAAGGAGTACGAACTGCACAATTCAAAATGGAAACATTTATAATAAAAATGTTTACGATTTTATATGCAAAATATTTTTTAGAATTAATGGAATAGAAATACTGAACTCCACTTGTATAAATTATAAAATAAATAAAATCCACAGTCCAATAGGCAAAAGCATAACAAGTAGATGTATAGTCTACAAAATAAAATAGGACTAAAGACAATATAAAATTTTATAATCTGGACAAATCCCTTAAAAGTAAGATACATTGTCCAGAAGATGGAAATAAAGGAGATATGAAGAATTATTGGTTTCTTTCATAGAAAATAAATAAGTTAAATACAATGTTTTCATTTTGAGAGAAGATATTTATTTCTGAGTTATTTTCGATTTATCCTGTAAATTTCTGATTTGTTCCCCATTCATTCTTGCTCTTGGAGTGTAAAACAATTGTGACATTAAAAAGTCCCATCAGTGGAACTTCTGTCTGACCTGAGTGAGCGAGGGGTTGGGTCCCATGGGGTCGAGAAAAAAAAACTCGTGGATGAGTATTTCTTTCATGAATAGTAATGATTCCCGGTCTTTCATTTTTTTTTTTTTTTTTTTTTCCTGACGAAGTTTAACAATGTTGGAAATTTTTATTGCTTATTCTTTATGCAGTAACATCTTGTTGTTACTTAGGTTATGTGAAATAAGTGGCATCATGGAGGGTACAAATCGACTGACAATACAATCTCCTATAAATTTGATACGAATAACTATTCTTATTGTTAAGAGAGAATAATAATTTGGCTTAGTTAATTGTTAGATATTAAGGATGGATATGTAAAAAACTATAGATATATCAAATATAAAATCATACAATAATAAAAACTGTTTACACAGTTCTATTTTATACTTGAACACTTCATACTTCTATAACGTTTCGGTTCTTCCTATTGGTCGTTTTCGGACAATTTAATTTTCATCCTAGACACTATATACAAGACAATATTCAAAATACGACTCTTGGAGTATTCGTATAAATTTATTAAAATTTACTACTAAAAAAAAATAAATATGTACCGCTACAAGTCATGGGTGCAGTCATGACCAAGACTACTAGTCATGGTAAGGGGTACAGTTCTTAGTAAGGGAGTACTGTTACTAGATCAACGGTTGGGCAAGGATGTGATTTGGTCAAAATCACGCTCGACCGCCAGATTTGTACCCTGGCTAGTTGAGGCTGGGTGGACCCAACCCACAGTGCTGACTCATAGCCTACAGTGAAACGGATAATAATTATCTGCCATAGCCACATTTGAACCCGGATCCTTGGAGTTAGTAGTCCACTGCCTTACCAATGAACTATCTACTCCCTCCGAAATTTACTACTATATAAAAAAAAATACTATAAGTTAATGTGATATATGTTTCAGAATACGTGACTACTTAGGAAGGAACCACCCAATGGTGATACTTATTGCTTTAAATCAGAAGATCCATTGGTTATCTTCTTTGTAGACGCCTCAGAGATTATCAGAGATTGTTAAGGATCAGAGATTAAGAACAAATGAGTTTTGGTGGGTTTATTTGTGATGTCATAAGGAGAATAAAGGATTATGCGGACGATTTTGAATTGTAAGGACTGGATACAGGAGGAATTTGATGGTTTAGTGGAGCCCCAAAGTTTGATTCTGTATGTCCAAATTGGTCAGTCTATCATAGTGTCGTTTGTCAAGTAGGTGCTGTAGTAATCAAATTCTGCGAGCAGTTTCTCTCAAGCATGAGGATTCCAGTCTCTTAAATAATGAACTGAAAATTCTTTTTATTCCCAAATATTTTGTTAGTGAAATTATTAGCAGTAATATAAGTTTTAAAAAATAAATATTTTGAAATGTATTAATTAATTAGTAGATATAAAAGCTCTGAAGAAAAGGAGGAAAAATACATCAGTAAGTGGCATTATGTACAGATCAACTTACAATTCAATCTAACATAAATCAAGTACGGAATAATTATTCGTATCGTTTAACAATAGTTATAATAAGCTGGCTAATTTGTTTTTCTGAGGTATGGATATTAAAAATAATCTGATAGTTAGCAGAAATTTAAACAAATTATTACAATACTCAAGCAGTTGTATATTTGAAAATGGTTTTTAATAATGTAACTGGGGTAGAAAAGAAGATGTTTGAAAATGGCCCTTAGCAAATGCAAAAACTTTACAGAACTGTAGAGTGCATAAGTATAAAATAAAATTGTGATAAATTTTCATCATTCAATACCTTGTTTTTTATATTAAATACTGCTGACTTGTAACGGTTTAAAAGAATTTTTTCCGACATAGTTTTGATTAATTTTTAATAATAAAATATGAATCCTGATAAAAAAAAAACATAAACAAAAAACAAACGCTATAAAGTTGTTTATAATAATGTTATTTAGTAAAGGAAACGTATTCAGATATAATTAGGTTAAGATGTTGTATTCTTTATGTGTTTTCATTTATATTACCATTCTATCCAATACGTAGAGAGAGTTGCGATGGGATATCAAAGGGCCCCTTACACGTGGGGATAGAGCGGGCTCGGGAAACCTCAAGTCAATTGTATAAATATTGTATATAACAGTGTAAATGTGACTAGTGATTATTTTATTTTTTATTTAATTAATTAATTTATTTTTTCTTCATGTACATAGTTTGATTGTGTTCATTTTATTTATTCTTCTGTTCATATTTATTTATTTAGAGATTTTATTTGTATTTTTTAGGTAAGTTCTTTCTTTTTTCATTTATTCTATTTATTTTTTAATTTTAGTAAAAATGTGATCAGTTATCATTATTTATTGCCCAAAAACTTGTACCAGATTGTAATATTTGCCAATAAATAAAATGAACTAACCATTTCATCCAATACAGCCAAACTAATTATATACAATCGTATATTGTATTAGGAACCAACCATAAGCTGTTCCAGGACCTGCGATCACCTTTATCGAAATCTTGTGAAATCTAACGATAATTGCTAAATTTTATGTTTCATTCATAATTCAAGTTAGTATTTAATTAATTTGAATTCTATTTGTTTAGTTTTAAATATTACCAATTGTACTAAGGTATTACAATCATATAAATTGTTGAAGACAATAAAGGGTAGACTGGATAGGAGAATACACTTGGATTGAGTTGGAACAGAGGGACCGGCTACTCCTCAAAGGTGTACCGGGGCACTGTAATTTCGGTGAGTTGTCAATCAGTGGACAAGTTCCAAATTGCCTGAGGCCTTTAGAGGAGTTTTCCAATCGACATCCTTCCTCAGTGACCATCTTCTTCCATGAAAGGGACAAAGGTGGCGTCGGAAAACTTCTGAAAACGAACTAAAATCTCAAGTCGATTTTATCTATTACTGTCAATGTATAAGAAGGCATCGGAAAATAATTGGTAAAATTAAAATCATAATTATCCAGAACGTATGTAGGGTTTTTTTCTAAGGCTACAATAATATAAAAAACGTACCCTTCAATTAGAGATTTTTATGAAACATAGCTTCTCTTATTAATTGAGATTTATTATTATTGCCACCTAGTATACTGAATTTGAGTATTGGTTATTAAACCAGTTTAGTACATGCATGAATATTTATTCTACTTGCTATAAAACTAAGAGATTCGATGAATATCAAAATCAGCAATGTACAGAATTAGTATGAGATTTTCATAACCCTTAACGTCAACGTCCTTTACGAGAAACCTGAAGACCTAAGTACGCATAAAATATGAAACACCTGAGTAATGATAGCACAGTTAATATTTATTTTAGAGATTTGGTCGATTTTGGTAAATCATATTTTTTCTTGTACTTGCTTTATTAACGCCAAAGCGATCTATATTTAGAAATGAGAGTTATATTCATAAATTCATCCAGTTATATTCTAAAACTTCTGACTGCACTTTAATTAATACTTTGAAAGTAAGGGTGTTTCAGAACTTTGCTAGAAAACAGCTGTTGATTCGGTATTGTTTATTATTAATTGTTTTTAATAGAAGGATAACGATAAAATATTTTTCTTTGCCTGCTATCTATCTTTTTTTATTACCACATATCTGGTCATTTCTGACATACGGGGAGGGTTTTATCTACAGGTAACCAACCTATTCTAACCTTAATGGGAGGGTCAAGTTTTCATTTCATGGGGTTAACAACTCAAGCCGGATTCGGATCGGCGCCGCTGCAGACACATTGTTGCTAAGTTGGACGCCTTAGCTCCCATGGATACAAATGTCTTCGTTTCATTTCAATCATTAAAGACAATAGTTGTAAGGACTGAAAGATATTTAATAATTGACCTCACTTCCGAGAGAACTAAAATTAACATCTTAATTCACATTTACTCCTACAATTTTACTTCTTCAAGTAGATTCATTAGGGCTAGGCAAGGCAGAAGGTGAAACTGCATGGAGCGAAATGTCTTGGGTCTTGGTAATCCACCGATTGACCATAATTAGAATTTCGAAACTAACTATATTTTTTAAGTTATTTCGTTTAGATAACAAAAATAGTGAATAATATGAATAAACTTCAGTCAAATAAACTTAAGGAATTTGTAAAAAAACAAAAACAAATCGATTACTCTAATCAACAATACGAAATCTAGCTGTTACATTTTAAAAATTAAGTTTTGAATCTATTAGTGGAATAATAAATCTTTCATTTGGTGCTTACAAAGTTTGTTTATTTAGAATCTGGCTTATAATTTGAAGTTTTAAGCGAAATTAGAGATTTTTTTCAACTGTTACTGCATTAATGAATCCTAAACTACACTACTAATAAAATTGCTTACAATTCCCTATTAAAATTTGATTAATACTTCTACGATTTGAAACTAGTATGTCCAATAGGTAAATATTAAACGTTCATTAAATTTTAATAAAGTAGGTAAACCCTTATAATCCCAATTTACATTTTATATTTATTCTTTTTATTTAAAATTAAAGCTACATTAGTAGTTTTTAAACTTGAACAGTTGTTTCTACAATGTCAAACTTCATATGGTGAAACTTTTTTTCTTTTATTAGGTATATGTAAAAAAATAAAATTAGACAATACAACAGACGAACAGAAGATTAGTTATGAATGGTGTAATGCTACTAAACGAAATAAAGTTAACAAAATCTAATCTAAAACAGAATAGACCTTCAAATAAAACTATTTAAGCATGAGAGAGTAGATTGATCAGTCCAACAGAAGAAAGGAGATTGGAAGGAATAGCAACCACGCTTCATTGTTATCCTGTATTTCATTGCATTTCCCTCAAATCCTAGATCACCATTCAATTAGATTTTCCATCGGCTTCATTTTAAATAAAAGGACTTACTTAGTGGCCCCGGAAACCAGCAGGCTAAGAAACCAATTACTCTGAATTGAATGCTATTTCGGTGAGTGATTGAATTATATATTATAAAAGAAGAGTAAATTAAATAAATCACAATCAAACACGAGACATAAAACTACTTAATAAATGAGTGATCACTAAAAACAATATAATAAAAAAATAAATAAATAAGGAAGTTCAACATATATTGTAACTAATACTAACTAAAAATTGTCAAATGAGTTATCGTTTTCGATTAAATAAATGAATTTTATAGAATTTTAGAATTTAATTTTTTGGCAAAGAGATAAATGGAACCGTTATTTTTTTTTTTTATAAATAAAACATATACCAACACGTAAATAAATTAAAAAAATTACATCTATATTTTGCAAACAAAAATATTAAATCATAAATCAAAGAGACTGTACTGAAGATCTGAAGTCTCATTATATTATATCATGTAAAAATATGTAACTTATATTTGTCCAGTCACGGATTGATTAGTATGCTGTGTAGTGTAGCAACCCGATGTATTTAGGCAGCATGAATGAATAAAGTGAGTTGCCTCCAGCAGGCTGAAGGGTCATTCAAACCCGAGGGCTATGATATAAATATAATCTAATATATT
>NW_027110557.1:85060-106104 GCF_000696795.3 Halyomorpha halys
ATATTATTAAGTCAAGACATATGAAATTTTCAATAGAAATTAACGTTCGGACCTAAATTACCATCATTTTTAAGTGTAAATTAAAATTAGATGTAATCAAAATTATGGTATTTTCATTTTATAAAAATATTTTCATATAAAATAATAATCAGGTTTAATTAAACATAATTTATAGATTTCAGATATTAGTTTAAATTTTAATTAATACTTGATAAAGGCCTTAAGTTAGGTAAAAAAAAAAATAGAAAAGAAGTTTTACTTTTTTAAAAAATGTTTCTAGAGCTAAGAAAAGGTTTTTTTCACTAAACTATATCAATATTAAAGCAAAAGAACTTAATTCTTAATTTGTAATAGATCTATTATATTTATATCTATGTGAAATACATTATGAAATCAAACCAATTTTCATAAAGAAAGATTAAAAGCGTAAATATTAAAAGGAAACAGATTTTAAAATATGACCGCAAGAGAGAAAATAATCCGACAGGAGTGGCATGCGTTTGAAGCAATGAATATTGTTTCTATAAAAACTATAAACTATAAACTATAAAAACTATAAACTATAAAAACTATAAACTATAAAAATAATAAAAATTCGATAAAAAATAAAACTATTAAACACATCAGTTTTAAATACAAATGCCAAGGTTAGTGTTATTAACTAAGCAATAAATAAATTATACAAACTTAAACTGAGAAACGTAACTTCTAAAATACAAATTTTATGGGGTGAATTCATATCTGAGTAGACCAGGGTGGCCAATTACAGATACGATGCGGTTGCAGATAAATACAGAAATAAATGAAAGCATCTCAGTTCTCTGGGGTCAGCGTTTTTAGTCCCACCATATTTCTCTACTGCCGTATGTCTTATTTTAAAGATTGTCAGTACATATTCTGATTAATTAACAATTTGTAATTTGTAAGGTAGAAATATGAATTTTAAATCATTTGTATAACATAAGTTTTAAGATTTTAATTTATTGGAACAAATGAGTGATGTTTCAAGCCCATTTCATACACTATAGATCAGCACCATAATATTTTTTCAATATAATTAAATGAAAAAATGTAAGGGAAAAAAACTCCTTATCTAGAAAAAATGAAAAAAAAAAATTGGTTGGCATTTTTATAAAATATATTTACGTATAAATAAATTAGTTATACTACAATTTGCATATACCATCTATGTATATCTTTAACTATCATTTTTTTTATAATTTATTTATTGTTATTTACAACTTTATAAAAATATATACAACGAGTAAAATAGCTGTAGGTGATCATTGTTCACTGACAATAGACGTGCGTCATCTACATACGTAGAGAGAATCGTTTGGGATGTCAGCTGTAAAAACTGTATAAAGAATAGGACTAAGGATACGCCCCTGAGGCACACCAGCAGAATGATTAGATGCGAAAGTGCTGTGGCAAGTTAGTACGTATGGTATTATAAATTTTACTTGTCGTTCTATATGCAATGTCTTGTAGATTCTGTAAAGTTTTTTATGGCTTCATCAATGCCATGTTTAGTCTTAAGTGGAATTTTTAAGTCCAGTTTGTTTTGAACATCATCACGAAATTTGTCCCAGTCAACTCATCCTTGGATCAATGAAGAACGAGAGGGTTTGGGAACGAAGTTCGAATGTAAGAAACGGATAACTAGATTGTGGTCTGAGGAAAGGTCTCCTATATTTAATAATGGCCCGGGAACAGAAAATTTGGGAGGTAAAAAGTTAATGTTAATTTTCAACTTCTCATTAATTAGTAGAATGTTAGCAGATTGTACTGATGTTGCTACTGCTAACATCATACTCTCTTGTGGTCTCCTGGGGAAGTTATGGAGCGGACTTATAAACCAAAAGTGGTTGTTGAAGTGCTAACAAATTACTTCATAATTCTAAATAAATACTTTTTTCCTGTAACACTGCTCAATAGTGAATATCAGTTACCCCTCGGGTAATGTACAGTACAAATACTTCTGAGTCTACTTGATAGCGCTAAACGATACTAGCGCTAAAAATATAAAAATAATAATAACAAAAATACAAATATATTCTCCACTGAAGGAATTTATTTAAGCGTGTTTTATAACTCTAAATTGAGATAATTGGGGATGTTAGAGCCGCTAAGTCATGTTTATGTTTTATTAATTTTATTGAAAATTAATTATATGCCATTTAAAACAAAAAATATTTTTATTTCTCGTATTGTGAACTTAATAAAAGTAGGAGAACTATTGTCATTGTTTAAGTAAGACGGAGAAACATCAGTATTAGAAGGTCGGTTAGACTTTGATTGTTTACTCCCGTCATTGTTTATGTCTCTCTTATACTAATATGGGAGTCACTAGACACGCATCAACAGTGCAAGAAGGACGTCTGTTATCTATCCAGTATTTTTTACAAACCATTTCCTATAGAAGTGATATTACTTGCTCCTGACCTCATACTACATACATCAGGGCCAACAGACTAAGAGGAGATCATAACACAAACAAAAGGCCCGTCCGACGGAGCGACGGTCCTATGTCACTCTAGAGATATTTTCTCAAAACGGGAAGAGGAAACTTTAAGATAGTTAAATCGAGCAATATCACTCAAGTATTCTACTCTCGTTTTGAGCTAATATTTCAAAAGTGATATAGGACCGTAGCTCCAAGAGGTCTTAGTGGGGCGGGTCTGACCAGGAACGATTGAATTGTTTGTGTCGTGATCTTCTCTTGAGATTGTGTTATGTTGTACATCGACCAATCTACTCGCTATAATTGTCTGTTCGAAAAGTCAGATAAGTAAGGCTACCTCGGAGGGTGGGAGTGGCGGTTTTCACGCCGTTTTCCAATTTCGGGCGCTTTTTAAATGTGGGTCGCTTTAAATATCTTAAAATACCTCCTCTTCCTGTTTTAGGCAAATATTTTAAAAGTGACAGGACCGTTGCTCCCTGGGGTCTTAATAGGGCGGGTCCTGGAAGGTGACCTTTTTTTTGTGTGGTATGACCCTTTGATCAAGAATTAATATTACCAAAGCACGTATTGTAGAGACAATAGAGTAATTGAAAACTGTATGAGATACATTTTCAGCATGCTACAAATTAATAATAACCAGAAATCTGTCTCTCCAGTACTATACAGCCTTATTAACATTAAAACCCTCTCCTACGCTATTAACACTGTTTGAATTGTGTTTTGATAATACTTGTGGTATTTAATAGTTAAGTCAAGCTTTCCAAAAAAATTGTTAGTAAGGGTATTTACCTTCAAGAATTTGTTTTAATCATGAGAAGAAATACATTACAATTAATGTAATTATATATTCATTTTTTTCTTTCATTGTTTCATTTATATACATTCCATTATATCATATATAATATAATAGAAGAACGATATAAATATTTTTATTATTATTTTTTTTTTTTTATCAAGATCAATCTTAAGTTATTCTTGTGGATGTTTTTTTTTCCCCTTAATGTATAAGGTATAGTTTTGTGTAACCAGATTGCATTTTTTAAAAATAAAAAACGTTTTATTTATTACAATTGAGAACAAATTATTAACTATTATTATTGAGAACTTTATTTTATTTTTTGCACAATACCAGCACATGTTAAGATAGGGAAAAGTTCTTCTTAGATGCATTTGGTTTTCTAAAGAATCCCTTAGCAGGATAGGACATTATTGTTAGTAGGTTCACGATTAACTTTTTTATTTTAACCAAAGCCATTTTTTAAAATATTGCAATGGAAAGAGTTACTCCTGATACCATCATTATTCTTAGAAATTATGTATTTTTGAAAATAAAAATATTAAACAGTTATTTAAAATTGGTCAAAAAAAAGTTGATTGGTCACAAGTATCACATCGCCTGAGTTTCTATCCCCCAAAAAATTAAGTGTTAATACATTTTTGTTCTGATTACACATGAATTGAACCAATTTAAAACTCTACGTTATGTTTAAAACTGAAATATAGTATAGAAAATTACCCACCAATAAAAGGTGAATCGAATGCGATCGAATGAATAGAACGTGATTTAAAATACAAAAAAAAATATGTCAAATTGTGAAAAAGAAGTAAACTATCAAACTGAAAATTATTACTTTTTAAGATTAAAAAAAATTGATTTTTTTCTCTTAAACTATAGTGCATGGATGAACACTATTACAAATATTCGTACTTTATTCGGATGACTTTGTCTTAGCACAATTCTATCTTGTGACAACACCTGTCAAGAAACTGCAAGATGGTCCGAGTTATTCTCTAATCAAGGAACGAAAGTCTTCCATACTTACTGATTATTGACTGTTATCCCACATGAAACAATATCAGGCCATGGTGGAACAGAGGTGTTCTCTTTGTCACAGTCCAACTCAGTATGCCGTGCACATTATACTCCCCATAAACCCAAGAGGTCTGTTGTTACTCAGTTAGGGTTCCAGTGAGGACTTCAAGTCCCCTCAAAGCAACGCTTTAATCGAGTCTCAAGTAACACTGAGGAAGATCTGAAGCTCGCTGACGGCCCATGTTTAGTCCTTCTGGTCATTAAGGATACGGCTTTGCCCTCAAGGTGTATCCAATCAGAAAGTCCCAAGGGGCAGAGAGTTTAGGGGAGTTGTTACCTCATCCCACAGAATTGGAGCCCCACCACAATTGCAGAATACGAAACATGGGTGGATTGTAACTAACCAACGTGGACAGAGAATTTATAATAGGCAATAAAGGTTTTGTCCTAAATGAGGTATTGGATCTCACTTTATATTTAAATTTGAAATAATATCTCTTTAAGTTAAGCAATTTAAAGAAGAAGAATTTAACAATTTAGCATGGGTAAATGGCGTCTGCCAAACATATTTTCTATGGCTTATCGATCCCTTGTCGTATTATTTTGATTTACTTATTATAATTTATGCCGGTCATCTATCCTTTGCACTCGGATCACCCCTGTGAGGGGACAATGTAAGTTAACATATCACTCGGTTGACCCCTCTGAGGGGACAATGAAAGTTAGCATATCACTCAGTTGCCCCTTCGAAAGGAAATTAATGTTATTAGCACTTGCGGAGAATGAACTTTTTCCACCATAAATTTGTAATAAACGCATGTTAACCTATATATAATCCTTATTTTGGTTTTTATTTTATTTTTTTATGAAAATGACAAAACGACCAAATATTAGCTCATATAAACCAAATTTCATTACAATGCCTTACTTCTAATGTTGTACCATATAATACGACGTGACCAATACGAACAGGGTATACGACGTGAGTCCCGTCGAGTTGCTGCTAGATATCGTTCGAAATAGTATAAATTTCAAAGGAACATTTTCTATATTTTAAAGTGCATTTCATATAAAATAATAATTTATTTCAACATCTTTCATTTAAAATATAGATTACACTTTTTTATGTGAAAATACATTTACCTAAACATTTGTTTTGGGCCGACGGTAGCAGCATGGTAACGTGCCTGACTACCAACCTAAAGGTTGTGAGTTCGAGCCCCAGCCCAACCCGGGATTTTTTCAAGTATAATTACATAATACTCACTCACAGCCTCCCCCGGGCATATGTGAGGCCCCTTGGCCAATGGGTAGCTCTCACAAAAATAGGCGTGGGAGTGACAAACCCACTCAATGAAACGCTCGTCAAGATTCTACGATAATACATCGCGCGAGGCCTTAGACCTCCACGGTCTGTCGTGCCAAAAGATGAAGAAATAATTGTTTTCTATGTGACTTTAAAACGGAACACCTGCCTATTAAATGAAGCATGTTTTTATCTATTTAACAATTGCACAGAGCACATGCATATATGTAGTATATCAGAACACAAATATATCACCGCCAAAGCTTACAGGTTAAATTAAAACATTTTCCTCTAGTCTTAAACATTTTCTGTAACAATTCATCTGACTTGACATCATTTCTGTACCTAAGTCATGTTTCATGCAACAAATGATATTCAGCGCCCATTTTAGTATTCAGAGGTTTTTTTTTTAATTTCTAAAACTTTATGATTAGCTTTTGACTTTTCTCTCGTTCCACAGCTTTAAAATCGCAATCTAATACAGATCCTAAACTATCAGCTATTTTTTTCCGTTTTTAAACCAGCAGTTACTCCTGCTTTTTAAACTTTCTAATACTAATTTTTTTGGTAAACAGCATTATTCATTATGTACTACTGCAAAGTACAGTAGATCACTCTAAGTTCACAAATAATTCAATATAAATTTTATAGGATAATATCTGTCAGGTTAATCCCTCCTCGTTTTAGTGTCGTTTTATATTTATTTTAAAAACAATTTGGATACGAAATCCTAAGGTGTTTGATATATAAAAATTCATTTCTGTTATTAATTGCCATAGAATATAAAAGGGGAGAGGGGACAATCCAATAATAAAGTCAGCTCTAATATACGGCTGCCAGACCTTGGCTCTAGGATGTTAGAATTCAATAGTGCCCTAAAAATCAGAATCAAGAGATTTGAACGGAAGGTCCTCTGTCTTATCACAGGGGTCAGAGTATTAAAACTTGAAGAAGAAGAACTTACACTGAACTGCTTGCAGAGGCTGGTCAGTAAATATCTCATGATATGAAGGGAAGGAAGTTAAGATGGGCGAACATGTGGCTCGAAAAGTTCCTTCAGGACCCCTCTTGACAACAATAGATGTGACTATAGTTGGCAAGAGAGTACGTGGGAGGCCAATAACCAGATGGATAGACAGAATCAACGAAGATGCGAAAGTGCTGCATGCTGTAAACTGGAAAGTAATTGCCCAAGACAGGCAGGGGTTGAGGGGAAGGTCTTTTGCAACCTGTGAACTGCAGCGGCGCCGGTTTAAATTCGGTCTGGGGGGTCGACTTTTATATTTGTTGCGGTCCCAAGAAAAGGAACTTGACCCCTCCCCCATGGTGTTAGGTTAGAATATGGTGGTACCCTGTAGAAAATCCCCCCCCCCCCGTATGTCAGTAATAATAGCCAAAGAGTTCATCAAAAACTTTGATAAACGACTGTTTGTCAAGTTTCTGGTTCATCAATAAAGCATTAGATAGAAACATAAGTAATAAAAATGAATGAGCTCAGCACTATATATTTATATTTTTTATATTATCGTGAGTAACTCAGTACCATAACCTAAAAGGCATGATTAGACAAAAAACAAAGATGAGGAGGATGAAAAGAGGTAAGATATTCATAAAACTTCAATAACAATCATCACTTGCCTTAATTCCGCCCACCGTTTATTATCATCTAAATTCAAAGTTATACTATTTAACATAAAATTTACAATTGTTAATAGGTTAAATTAAATAGTCAAAAGTTAATAGTCAAAATGAATTAACTAGTAATATTGTACCCTGTTTTACCATATAAACCCACATTCCTTTTATTTTCCGTAAGTTTCTAAGCATTATTAGTATCTTTATCTATATGATGTGTGGGTTTCAAATTTATTATACCACTAAATTCATTGACTGTGATAATATTTGCATAGACATGGATTAGCAGAATCAAACAATACATTAGTGGATATGTATGTATGTTTATACATACCGTATAAAGGGAATGTATTTTGCGTTGTAAAGAATATTTCGTCAAAAAGGACACTGTGTTAACAAGGAGATTCTACTTTTGTTAAAGGGAGGAGCTTTGTCAACCAAATTAAAGGTGGAGGTGTTCAAAGTTTAGAAATTCAGTAGGACCTCGTTTCCTAGCTATGCCTTTCGGCCAAGTTAAATAAATAAACTCAACTGTAAAAGTGACGTAGGATTAAATTTACAGTTGAGTTCTATCCTTCTTGTTAAACTTAACGTAGTAGATGTGATAAAAAAAAAGCACTATAATCCAATAAGAATAATTAGACAGCGAAAATAATATTAAATTGATATTTCCAAGCTGTTTAAAGATTATGAAATATTTTTACATAGTCTGAATCACATTAGGTGCAGGGCTGGTTCAGTGAGCAACTTTACTGATACCTCTCAGGTCCGGCTCAAAATCCGTATGTTATAGATAATTATTTATTTTTAAAGTGAAATATGCCGTAAGTTAACCCTGTGGGTTTAGAAGCCTCCACTAATGCACACCCAATATCTTTAAGTGGGCACCTTTAATTGGGGATCTTGAACAACTCACATTCTTGAACAACCGTTGTTCTAGAAACACTACCTAACAGACTACTGAGTTCTTGGCCCTTCATAGGTTGTTGTCTACGGCAGGAGGAGAGGGAGGCTTGTCGCGTGCTGGTTAGGTTACTGGCTACTATAATTCCAAAGTGTGCGTACTGCGGTTGTGTTCCTCCATGCATATTGCATGGAAAGTTTTACCATTGTTCAGTGCACGTAAGTAAATATCATTTTCAATTAAGGTTAAATATTAACAAGGTTTTAATAAATAAATAAATCATACTTTTTTTTTTTCAAAATGAATTGGTAGACAAGTTAGTCTTCTATTTTAAGGAGTACTTAAATATCCTACATCACACTGGAATTCGAACAAGTCCCATCCGTAGCCTGGAAGACTAGGAAACAAGACTGTCTCCCTTGTTATTAGGATAAAAAAGAACATTGAAAGACAGTAAATTATATTTTCGAAATAAATGAATGAAACTATATAATATATTATTAAGCTGAAATTTCCTTACAAAAAAAAACTCGACCAAGCTTTTCTATGACGAGGAAATTCACTCAACAACTAAAATCCTCAAAGGAATACCTTTCTACAAACCAGAATTGCACAATCCTTTAAAGGCACACAAACTTTTGAAACCAATGTTACAACTATCCCTACTCCCCAAAAGAAATACTTCACCTACTAAACATAAAACCGAATTCTATACTGATGGATTGAAATCTAATGAATCTACAGAATTCTTCTATGTTTCTAACAAATCAACTTACAAAAAAACTCTATAAATTATGCAATATATATACAGCTAAACCCCATGCAACAGAATCAGCGTTTGGAAAAATCTGATTTAATTAAATCAAAAAGAAAGGTTTACCTAGCTTACATTCTCTACAGATCGCTTGTCTGATTTCGTACTTATTCAATATATTTTTCTTTTTTATGACCCACTTTTTGGTCACTTCTGACATATAGGAGAGGTAATTTATATTCAGGCTACCCATCTATTCTAACCATTGCGAGGAGTCAAGTATTCTTTTAGTAGGACCCCCATAAAAATAAAAGCCGACCACCTAGGCCGGATTCGAACCTACACCGCTGTAGTAATGAGGCATTCGTTTAACTTCCACAGCTACAAACCGCCATGCTTATTCAATCTGCAAAGAGTAATAGTAAATGGTAATTAGTGACTTCATGGTGAACGGGATTTCTACACTCCCTCTCTTACATACTGTTTGATGTGCTTTACCAAACCGGAATCATCAAATATGCTACTTCAGAATCATAATATTTCTTTGGGTCATCATAAGATGACTATAAAACAATCATAAGAGACGACAGGTTAACCAAACTAATTGTAATTAAACCATAAAAGTAGCAAATAACAATGACTGAATATTCAGTTTACTTGTACATACTTTTGTCACAATAATTTAGAATAAATTAGAAAAGTTTAAACTCAATCCATAGAGGGGTAGCATATTACGTCAAAACTGATAAACTTAAATTTTCATATTTGTTAGAAGACCAAATTCTGGACTTTTAACAAGAATTTCTCAATAGAAATTCTTAGGAAAGGCAATGCGGTTGCTTTAAACAATTCAGAATTAATTTTTGGCTTACGCTAACAATATTTCGTTTATAACTCTGGCTATGAAAATATTAATATATGAAACGTGTTAGCCTAGACGATTTTTTAAATATATTATAAATCAACAACAATTATAAAATATATACATATTTCATTAGCAATTATTTTTTCTAATATGAAAAAAATATATAATTTTAAAGTTTTTTAGATATTACCGAGTGATTATTACAGACCACGAATCATTATTGATTGGTGATGAATTCTGTGAACTTAAGGCTTGAAAATTAACGTGGTACTCAATGGATTAACGGTAAGCTTACTGATAATGTTGAAGGATTACGCATCTATGATGAGATGTTAACAGAACTCAGGTGAGAATGAATTGACTGATGCGGGATATCATTTATGTGTTCATGTATTAGAGATGGTTTTATTCAGATAGGACTAACCAGTAACGGACAATGAGGATTTACAGGAAAAAAATCATAAATTCCATAATAATTTTTGATTGAAAGGGTACAAGATATAAGTTTTCATAACTTATAATCACTGTAAGTATAATTACTAACTCGTTATTTTTAATATTCAACCTTGATAAATAATACAATATAAAATGATCTAGGTCAAGCTTTTCTGACAAACTGGGACAAAAAAGGCAAATAGGGAAAAGTTCTTGTGGAATTCTAGATTTTCGCATCCACCCCAGTTTTTTTATGCCCCTGAATACGAATCTGAGATTAACTGACAGATATTGTTTTTTTCTTTTTTTTCACTTTAATTTTCTAGGATCATTCTTATGATTAGGATTTGATCCTATCAAAAAGATTACTTTTAAGTTTCAACATTTTCAATATTTTTTTATTTAAGAAGGAGGTTCCCTAAAAAATATCTGTCAATATGCCTCATATTCAAATTATGACTAAAACAAAACTTTTACCGTTTTTTTGTTTTGGGTAGAGCTTTTAAAAAAAAACATGGTGAATCCAGATTTTCAGCATTTTGCTTATAATTCACAATCCAAGCATTTTCTTAAGATAAACAAACAATAAAATATTAAAGGAGGCCAAATTTACTAGGAAATGTTGGGGGGTAGTGCTGCTCGCGTCCGTATCATTGATACACGTGCCCACTGGATAGCCCTAAATGATTAGTAGCTGTCGCCGCAACAGCCCACAGAATATGACAACTACGGCACTTGACCGTAATGCAAACGGCCTTTCTAAAGGCCATCAAAACTCAAAGCTCAAAATTATTTTTTGGAATGCTGGAGGTCTAACACATGATAAACTTACAGAATTGAAGATTATTTTGGAAAAATATGATATTGACGTTGTTGGTCTTTGCGAATGTGGAATGTGGAGCTTCAACTGATAAATACTTTATAAGTATAAATGGATATCAAATGAAAATATTGACACGTGGACGTCAAGTGGCCTCATGAATGGTAGTTTATGCCAAAAACCATCTAGTCGGTAAAATCGATATATTAACGACTATGACTGCAACAGAAAAGTCTGAGGTGATGCGTGCCAAAGTATGGAATGGGAGATGCATGAGGAAGATCTATTTTATCTATAGCCCACCGGGAAACAAGATGCCTCTTGAAGATCTTTTGGAAGGCTGGGATGAACACTCATTACTGATGGGAGACTTTAATGTGCACTCATGGATTTGGGGTTATAAAACGAAAAATCAGGCAGGTGATGTAGTTGAATATCTTATCTATTCGGGACAATGTGATTTCGTAGATAATGTGCAGAAGCAACCAACATTTCTCTCCTATAAAGGTGACCAGACGCACCCTGACGATCTCATCTAAACACGATCTCATTTCACCTCCGGGGAGCTGGTCACAAAATCCTAATTATAGAAGCTGAAAGTCGAACATTGCGCACTGAACACAGGGAATCTCGTTTTCCTCGTTGGAATCTGAAAAGAGCAAGATAGGAAGATCACAGGAGAGATACGAACATCATGATAAAGGAGGACATTCTGGGCCCAAATGTTGATCAAATTGTCCAAACTCTAACAAAAATTATATTGAAATGTGCCCTCCGAAATATTCCTCGTGGAAAAGTTCGAAAATGTAAACCTTACTGGAATATCGAGCTAGAAAAGATAAAAAAGGGAAAATACGAAGCTTGTTGCCGTGCAGAGAGAAGAGGACTAAGGTCAGATAAGGTGGTGCTATGAAAGACAAGTTCCCAATTAAGACATGCCATTATTTGTTCCAAAAGACAAACATATAATAACGTTCTGAAGGAGATGGACTTCAGGAACGATGGAAAGAAGGCTTACGCTTTTATTTCAAGGATAAACGGAGAGAAAATTATAGAATATGAGCTTATTAAAATAGGGAACAAGTTAGTTACTACTGAGAAGGATATAGCTGAAGTGTTTTGCAAGAACTATTGCAAGATCAGTAATGTTACACTCCCAGAAAAGATTAAAAACCAAGACTTATTAGAGAATCTGGGTTGCTTAAATTTAGATAATAGCATGCTTTTCTGTTCACCCTTTCAAAATTGGAACTGGATGTTGCTCTGAATAAACTAAAAATCGGGAAAAGTGCTGGTCCAGACGGTCTATTGCCTGAATTCTTGAAAAACTTAGAAGAGAAAGCTAAAGATATCCTTTTAAGATTTATAAATTTTACGTGGAAAAGCCATATCCCAGCACAATGGAAGAAAGCGGAGGACTACCCTTCTTAAAAAATGGAAAACCAGCTGACGATATCAACGGTTACAGGCCTATCTCTCTCACGAACACACTCTGTAAACAGGTTGAACGAATGGTTATAGCGCGTCTACAAGAATATCTTGAGCCAGGTTGCAGGAAGACGAGAAACATGGTTGAGCAGGTCATCAGATTCTCCCAGGAAGTGAAAGATGGCTTCCAAAGAAGATAACATACACTTGCAGTGTTTATTGACTTCCAAGCTGCTTTCGACTGCGTATGGAGGAAAAAACTTATTACTAAGCTGAAAGCTATACCTAATTTAAATGTCCACGTGGTCAACCAAGAAGGAAATAGGGTGATTGCTATTTATCTTTAGAATTTGATTGCCAGGAATAAGTCAAAATGTTTTGTTGTTGATAATAGGTAGTGTTATTGTAGTTAGTACCAATATATACCGGTAAATCGTTCCAGGTCAGAAACGGCCTTCCTCAAGTCTTGGGCAGTTGCTGTGCGTACTTTTACCCACTCAAGTGTTGTGGCGTGGGCTCCCGCTAGAGAGACTTCCGGTAGTGGGGCAAGATCCGTGGGTGGTGGGTTTTGAACCCCATTTTGATTTAAAGCTTCCAAGTTCAAGACTGCTTGTCTAACGATACCGTTGCCATTAGCAGCCATTATTTAAAAACAAAAATGATAGAATAGAAAAAAAAATTGAAAGCTGAGAAAACTACTATAAAAAAAATCTTCTTTAAAGTAAATATTACTCCGGTATTTAAAGTCCCGGGTTTCGACACCAGTTAAGTATTGGCGAAAGCAAAATGTCAAAAAATAGAAGAAGGAATAAGATCTAACACGCTTGAACTGCAGTAAAATACTTGCTTTATTGTGTTCGCTACATCTCTTATATACCCTCGATCAGCTGACATCGAAATAACAGCTGAGTCAGACCGTAACTTATATTACGGATTGATAAGTATGCTGTGTGAGATGGCAACCTAATGTATTTAGGCAGCATAGATAAATAAAGTATTTCTCTCTCTTCTATATAATCTGTACTGCTAAAACTTATGAGGAGACAGGGGTACAGTATATTGTGAAGAATTACTATTTTATGAAAATTATTTGAGGTGGTGATTTGTTCAAGATCACTCTCCACCGCCAAATATTTCCTTTTTCAAGATCACTCACTTTTTAGAGTCTGGATTTTGTCCCGTAAGGGCTTTCAGAACCACAGGGTTAACTCACAGTAACAGAATAAATAATTATTTGCCACAGCCTAATTTGAAATGCTGTCCTGGGAGTTAGCAGCACAGCGGAACAGAACCACATGATATAAAAATTGAAACTAAGTATAATGCTGTTTATATAATGTGAAAATACAGCTAATTACTTATTATTTATTCTTAATACTACCAACTTTTTTGTTCAATAAAATGAATTATTCACTGGCCTAGCGTTCTATTTTTCAATTTAATTATAAAAGAACAATTGTATAAACTAAGGATTACTGTAAATATATAAAAAGTTACGGTCTATTTTTTTCTTCATGCAGCCCTTGGTACTTTAAGAGTAGTAAAATAGGTCTTAAAAATAAAACAGAGAGGAAAATAAATTGTCTGGCCTTTCATTAGATCATTTTATGAAACATCAGGGGCAAATTAGAGTTCTTTTGAAAAGGGTATCATGAATGAAATGAAATAGTGAAAGGGAGTATTTATTCCCATTCAAAACTTCTCTATCTGTTTTATATAGGGGCAGTAAATGATAATGAAAGTGAGAGGAGGGTTCGATTGTCCTGAAATTATCGGCCTATAACCTTATAACAGATAAAAGTGACTTTTTTGTGATTGCTTGGAAAACCAATAAGATCAGATTTTTTACCCAGATAGAAAAATATTATAATTGACTTTTTCCTAAAATGAAAAAATAAAACTTTTATTTTTTTCATTTGTACTCCAGAATCTTCTTTGTAAAAGTTAAGAGAGAAAACATTTTAAAAAAATTTTCTATACGTTTATGAGAAAATACAGAGACAAATCAACACCACAGGACCGCATGTTAGTGTTTTTATAAAATTCTATTTAAGATCATTTTTCAAGTTTTCATTTCGTGGACCTGCACTGAAATAAAAGTCAACCTCCCGGGCAGATTCGAACCAACACAGGGACAGTGAATTTATTCCCTATGCTAGAAAAGGGCCCTTACATTTACCACATGCTCCCAGATTTATTAACGATAACAGAACATTTAACCCTGGCAGTAATATGATAACTATTGTAATTGTTAGTTCGACAGGCACAAGCAAAACATAAGTAAACGTTTAAGTACGACAATTGTTTCAAGTTTTCTAACTAAGTTTATATATTTTTTTTTGTAAACATGAATAAATTATATTTCTGTTATGTTGGTATATGAAATTACAAAAATATCTAATAATGTTGGAAATTACCTCAGTGAATCAAATTGATGAAAGGATGAATTAACTTACCTGAAAAAAAAAAGAAAAAGGTAAATTATATGAAAACAAAGTAGCATTTTAAAACAGGTAAATTATATTTCTATGTTAAATTTATACCATAGGGATAATAAAATGAACTTATAATATGAGACCATCAAGTAAATTTTCAAAACAAGATGTTTTATTTCCAGAAATATTTATTTATACCAATTTTTATCTGTAGACATAATAATATGTCAAGTAAATGTGAAATAAGAGATAACCATGACAATAGCTTGTGAGATTACTACTTACTGGTTAAACTTCGAACTATTCGAAATTAAAAGCTCACGTAATCATTTTCTTTTTTGCCGTCTCGAGGGATTATCTGGAATAGTTAGTAATGATATGTCAACAGCTAGTGGGTTTGTATGAATGAGAAGTTTATAATTAAAGGAGAAATATCTATTTTAGGCCAAATCGGACAAAAAATCTAATATTGAAGTCTTTTATAGACAACTCTGAAGTTTGGAACAACACTGAATCTTTAACTTTTAATACATGACAATTTATCTATTAATATTGAAAATTAATAGACCGTGGATGGCCAAACTAGTTGAGTCACAAGTTAGTATTCTCGATTCAGAAGAAGTGCCGGGTCGAAAAAAAGGTGATAGGTTCACTTTTATTTTGTTGCGGACCCTCGTAATAAATTATGTTTAGCCTCAAATAAAAAATAAAAATAGAGAGTAACAGATACCCACACACATTAATTTGTGGATTTTAAGTGTTCAGCGTGAACATCAATACCAGCCCATAAAAAGA
The DNA here is from genome assembly GCF_000696795.3 of Halyomorpha halys. Lineage (NCBI taxonomy): Eukaryota > Metazoa > Arthropoda > Insecta > Hemiptera > Pentatomidae > Halyomorpha > Halyomorpha halys. The sequence continues at coordinate 100,715 of NW_027110557.1, forward strand.
TCTACTATCCTAATAAAACATATGAAAAATGGCCTTGTAAAAATGACTTGAACATAAGGTGTTTATTGAAGTTAATCTTTTTCATGGATTCACAGCTGTGGATGGAGCCGGACGAGAAAATCGTGCATCTCTATCGTTTAACTCATGCTTAAAAAAAAAAAAAAACAGGCACAGAATCCGTAATACCAAGAGGATCCATCAATCGAATTATCCAGAGCCTTGGCAATACAGATGATAAAGATACTATTGGAGGATCGAAAACTGTTATAGAAGAAAAGTGAATTCGATATAGTCACAATCCAATTCGTGGCTTACAAATTTGATCATGTTATTGAGTTTGTCTATTTGGGTTTTTAAGCAATTAATAATAACGATATTTTGGATGAAAAAAGAAGGAAAGCATCTTTTAACAGATGCAAACAGCAGTTTTTTTCAAGATTTCAAAATAAATGTGGTAATACAAAATACTAATCAGGCCAGTGCTTACCTAAGGATCTAAAAGAAAGATTTTTCGACGAATTTATGGTCCACCACGAGAGAAACAACCAGATATTGCTAGCATGAAGCTTCAGGATTCGATGGCAGGCCATGTGTCCAGGGAGGATGCTCAGGAGGTTCCAAGGAAACTCCTCGATGTGGAACTACATGGAACACTACCAAGAGACCGCCCCAAATTATGAAGAGCTGATGGAGTAGAAGATTCGAGGAATCTCCATGCTTTTCGAAGATAGAGGTCAACTGAACTTAATCCGATGAACTGATTGCTGGAAGAGACCTAGTCACAGGTTCTAGTTCCGATTGATAATTACAATAAAAATAAATACTATCATACACCTAGAATAATTTTTAAAAAACCGTGTAGAATATATATAGTTTTTAATATTTTTATTGAAATTTAATGTTGTAAAACCTAACCACCCAAACCCACTAGTTTCTAACCTTGCTTCCTCTTCCATTCCTGGCAATCCTCCGAGGCGCCTTAAAAGAATGAAGAAAGATGGCCTCTTGACCTTATATTGTAAACTGTTTTTAGAGTTCTACTACTGGGTAGTTTCTCTACATCCTGTATCATATCATTATGTCATTATGATCAAATTTACTTGTTGTATTTTTTATACAGTTGTAAATATCAATAAATAAATAAATAAAAAAAAATGAATAAATGTTGTACATAATTATACATACAGTAAATTTGATCTTATTTCTAATGGAATGATACAGGTGTGAAGAGAAACTACCCCTTGGTAGCACTCTCAGTGTTGAATATAAATTTAATATATTTAAAATTATGTGCATAAACAGAAAATATAAAAAAATATTCTATGAAAATTTAAAAAAAAATCGTTGTAACGGTTATATCAACCATGTAAGGCCCACCAGGCCGATCTGGTATAACATAAATAAATATAAAAAATCCTTTTGACCTGATTAAATAAGTAAGAAGAGCACTTAAACGACCGAGTTACGGTAATACTGATAACGATAATTTTTATAACTCACCTAACTTAACTTTGATATACAGTGAGACTGGAGCTAATTCAAAAATATTAGTTAAATACTGCGATAACTTTTGTTATGGCCATAGCATTTAGGTCACAGGTACAAAATAGTATTAAATAATACTAATTGAATCAAGAATTTGAATGGCCGTAACAACCAAAATTAATCTATATTCCACCGTACCTATCCTCCTATTTACAGCGTACTATAACCCTTGGGCCTTGTCCCAAGCGCAAAATAAAATTTCCTAGTAAACGTAAATTGGTACTTTTGAAGCTGAATTCACCTCTGTGAAGTTGGCCCCCAGAAGTATCTGCTAATTGTTAATTTTTTTAAATTTTAATTTTTGTACTTAGTTATATTGTATTTATTATTAGTATTTTCTTTCTTTTACATCTTCTTTTTTTCGTTTTATATTCTCCCTTTTCTTTTGTAGATCACTTTCTACATGTTATTTTTTATAATTTTTTTTTTAATTACATGTATTCTATACTAATGCAACAATGCCTCCTTTCTAGAGCTTCCTACAGAAATATATATATATGCTCAGACACATATGACAAATAGAAGTGGTTTTCTTCAGGTGTCTTATTTATCTGAGTGTGGTAAAAGTAATGGTTACTTCCAGAGCACGCATTAGCTAGAATTGCTTTTTCTCTTTCATATATCGCACAAATACTAGTTATGTGTCATGTTAACCGTACTTCGCGGTTAAACTCTTGTTTCTAACTTTTCTTTTTAATTATTAAATACAGTATTTAAATGGCTATTCCCACTCGATGAATTCAGATTTGAAACCTTTGAAACTGACTACATATTTCATATTATTATTGTCATCGTAATATCTTTATTAGCTCTATATATTGTTATATTCCTCCATATCACAGTTATTTATATAATTATTTTTCCAATAATTAGGAAAACTTGTGGTTTGAATCGAGTTAGCAAGGCTAAAATATATAAGGTTAAAAGGCCAAAATATTTTCTTGCACTAAAGATTACATTATGAAGGGCATTACGTTGTTACAAAACATGTTGAAATATTTTAATATCTAGCCTAGAATGTGGAGCATGTTTCTATTTGAGCATCTGTTTGGATTAAAAAATGTAAATTTTACTATCACATATTTTTACTATTAAATTTAATTAATTAGTATTTATAATTATTCTATTTTTCAATCGTTAAAACCTTTATTATTTATTATTAACAGTCCGGCAAGATTTTGCTATAATGTAGGTTAAAAGGGGGGAGGGGTTCAGCTTCGAACGGTTGTATTTGTGTAGAAATAGGTTAAAACTTTCAACTCTGCATCCATAGTACTCGATATAACAACCGCACGTGCTGAATGAATGTGGACGCTGACAACTCACCGCAAACAGCAATCGTTCGGCATATATATACAACTACAAGACAGATAAATAAAACTGAAAAAGGAAAGTTGATACGCGGGCTGATCGAGAGGCCTGGTAGGCGGTCACGTCTGGTGGATCTGCTAGCAAACACACGGACTAGCGGTGTGCACAAACTACATTGCCATCCAAGCGAACAGCAGATCTCTTACAGATTACATTCCAACTGTCTCTCCTCAAGCACTCCGCTTTTGTATTCTGTCCTGCCCTCTGATTCCTAACGAGTTAGGCTAAGCCTATGAGATTTCAATGTTCATTTAAAAAAATAAAATAAATAAAAATGAAGTCAATTTAACAAGTATATAACAAATATGTCAATTTAGAAAAACTTAGGAGAAAAGCTAACAATATAATTATGTCTTTAACAATTCTCAAGAAGCTTCAATTAATTTTGGTAACACCTAAAAAATGCGAAAATATAAATTATCTAATAAAAATAAGTCAACCTTATGGATTAAATACGTGAAAGCGAAATACAGGATGATCCTATAAATCCTGGAAAGTATTTCTAGAGGTGATAGCAAACCTCAAAAACAACAAAAATCATGTAATTAAAAAAAAATATATATTTTGAATTCCTGACATCCCAACCCATCCTAACACTATTCTCACCACGTATGCCGATGACACATGCCTATTGTCAGTGAATAATGATCCTTCCATTGTATCCCAATCCCTCCAATCCCACATCACCACCCTTGAAGAATGGTGCCAAAACTGGAGGATTAAAATAAATTCCACTAAATCTCACCAAATCACATTTACTCTTCGTCGTAAACCTTCGCCTTGCCCTACAGTATCATTTAATTTAATCATTTAATCATTTAATAATACCCCACTTATTCTTGTTGACCAGATCCGTTACTTAGGACTAAATCTGGACAAACGACTGACATGGAATCCTCATACAAGACTGAAAAGACAGGAAACTGCTCGTCGATTCCGACTATTACAACATTTACTAGACAAACGGTACAAACTTCCAATCCATTACAAAGGCTGATCTACATGACTTCTATAAGGCCAATCTGGACATACGGAATTGAGCTATGGGGCTCATCTAAACCATCTAATTCCTCTCGAATCCAATCCTTACAGTCCGGAATCCTTCGTAAAATCCTTAATGCTCCTTAATTTGTCACAAAACAAATCATCCATCATGACCTCAATGTCCCCTATGTTGCCGATTTGGCCAGAACCAGATACCAATCTTTCCATAATAAACTTCACAACCTCCCAAACTAACTCGTTTCTAACCTGGCTTCTCCTTCACTACCTAATAATCCTCCTAGGCGTCTGAAAAGAAAATGGCCTCGAGATCTTCTCCTTTAGAAATGTTTTATCAATGGGTAGATTCTCCACATGTTTGTATCATGTCATAATATAATTTACAGGAAATTTACTTGATGTGTATATATGTATACAGTTGTAAATAACAATAAATAAATTATTAAAAATTTAATTTTATTTGTTTAGGTAAGTCATCTTTATCCTGACTAGGAATCAACCACTGAAAATGGGTTCAATAGGTGTGGTATCATTGCAATAAACAGGTAACTCCTAAAGAGCTTAGTTTGAAACACGACCATATCCAGTAGAGCCAATCACAGTAAAGTATTCAAAACACGTGACCCAGAAAACGTTCTCTATACCATTCCACTCAGCAAATTCACTCTTTTTTTTTTAGCTTTTGTGGTGAAATACTTTTTTTTTTGTCATTTATCTCCTGATAAATGATGCTTCGCGAAGCTAGCCGTTGTAACTAAGCAACTTAATAGATCTGAAAACTCTCATACGTTACTCAAACCAAACGATTTGGATATTACATCAATTTTGGAATTAAGTAAAAATGATTGCATCCCGGAAACTTGTTCTAAAATCTTTCATAACTCAGGCTGTGTCTTTTTTTTTTTAATATTTTGTGTCGTCCTGGAAAATTTCTTGTAATCCTGGATTTATTCAGAAGAAAAAAAGTTATAACCGAAATTAAACGTTATTCGCGCATTAATTAAAAAGTATATATTTTCTCATATACTGTATATGAGACAATTTAATTATTCTATATATTTTTATTTTATTATATTACATTCTTTCATAAATATAAAATTACCTGCTAAAATTGGACGTTCAATTGTGTTCATTCATTATATATGTAGTACATCTAGTAAAAAACCCAGCTATTGGGAAGCATTGCCGGGTCAAATATTATTCAAAAAAATAGATATCCACTTAAATAAGATAGCAAAATATATATTTTTTTAATAATTTTTTTTTAAATAAATAAGATTTCTGCATAAGTAGGTTTATGAAATAATTCAGATTGTAATAAAGTTTTAATTCTAGTGTTAGAATTTTGAAATTTGTATATATGTATGTGTTCTACACGTTGTAAACAGATTTAAGAGTGCAGTAGGGAGTAGTGTGATATAAGCTTTTATATTGTTTATTTTAATTTTATTATTACCTGCATACAAAGTACA
>NW_027110557.1:106154-110341 GCF_000696795.3 Halyomorpha halys
TATTTTTTTATTATGATTATTATATTTTTTTAGTATGTGAACGTCGTTATAATCTTAAGTTTCATGTGTGGTGAGTTTTATTCTTTATATTACCTAACAACCATAAGGAGACCTCGTCCCACACCTGACGTCTTCAAAGGAAAATAAATCAATATAGACACCATAAATACACAAGATGTAATAAATATAAAATGTACGAAGCATCGTTTTCGGAAACAAGAGAGTGTATTAATTGAGTGAGGAGAGAAGAGGGTTGGTGTTAAGCAAGTGGACGAAAGACCCTTCCACTCACTTGCCCAGGATTGACCTCCCTAAGACCCGGTCTCTATTAAGTGTGTATCTCACCTTACACTTGATCGGGAGTGGAGGGTGGGGGTTCTGGAAATTGGATAATGCTGCTGACCACACCAACCTCCACTTGTAACTGACCCTGGCATTATCTTACAGCCAGTCAATCCAAAGCGTTGTAATTTAACAGATCTTACATAATTTTATCGCATCTCACCATAGGAGATGTCTATTAAAGGCAGAGTGAATTTGATTTTATCCTCTATAAACGAAATGGGCTTTTTGACTGAAAAACAGACAGAAAACATTAATATAAAATAATTTAACAAAAATAATTACTAATTATTGTTGATATCACAGGGTAATTTTTACTGAAACCAGTGACCTTGGCAGAATAGCCTACAAAAAATTTTAAAATAATTTATGTGAGTGTAAATTGGTTTTTAGGCATTTTATTTTGTTCATAATATTGTTAATTGATACAATTGTTAAAAACCAATGTATAATAAAAGCTGTTTTGCGGTAGATTGTCCTTGAGGGTGGCCGAAACGTTGGACTATTGAGAAAATAAAGAATGTTTTGAGACTTTAATTTGGATACAACTGATTTTATTTTAAAAAATAATTGTTATTTTTAGTGCCGGGTCGTAACATAATGTGTTATTTTTTTACGTGTTTCCTTAGCAATAATAGTCAAAAAAGTTTTATAGGCACCATAAGCCTTTAAGTGTCAACGATAATAATAAGAAAGGAATACGCCGCTGAATTTCAAAACAGGAGATCATTATAAAGAACAAAATCGGATATGTGCAAGGGAGGTATTTGGCTCCCCACCCCCTCCAGCCCTAACTTACATAATATTCCCGAATCGTGCAAAGTAAAGTCGTTTTCAATAAAACCTCTAAGCCCCGTGGACGTTTCTAAAATATCAGCACGTGAAGTGGGTCCGATAGTCAGAAGCATTCTTTTTTTTATTCCATTCTATTAGTTATGATACTTTGAGATGAATTTAAACTTTGCTTATGAAATTTTGACGAAACAATTAAAAATAATTTTTTTTTTTTGCAAATATCACAAAAGCTACTAATCTTACAAAGATAAGCATGACAACTATTTCATAGTACAATAAAATAGTTTTAATGTGAGAGCTGACAGATATCTGTGCGTTTATTGGTCCCTGAAATATATTTTTTCATTATTAAAACTTCTGTCCGAACAATTAAAAATCACCTTTTTGTGAATTTTGGGAAATGTCATAAAAAGTACAGGAAATAAGAAAAGCGCGTTTGATATCTCTTGAGTGCTCACGCCTATTAATGAAATATTGAGAAAAAAATTTAATGAAGTATTTTCAAATATTTAATTTTAATCAACAGTCTAAATTACTTTACTTAGTGCATTTATACCTACTTCGAATAACACAAACATTAAACGGTTCTCTGTATAGTTTACTTTTTTACTTTGTTAAGACGAAACACTAAAAAACTAGGTGCCAAAAAAAAATTGAATGTTATTTCGAAATCTAGTATTCGTAATGATTTAAATAATGATAAAATAAATTGAATCAACCGTTTTTTGTATGCAAACTGATAAAATTTTGATTTATATTTAAGAATATATATTAATAAAATAGTTCATAATGTCATTATTTATATTTCATATAAATTTTAACAATACTAATTAGGTTTCTTTAAAAAAATAAATAAAAATATGTGTGTGGTAAGAAAATATAGTGAGGATTCCAAAATATAAAACTCACATTATTGTAAAGGGTATTGTCCTAGAATGAATTTTTTAAAAAAATCACAGTTACTGAGTAATAAAATTGTGGAATGTTATCTAAACCCTTTTATTTTTAGTTTATTGAGACCTCCTGGTGATTAAGATAAAAGTTACATAAGTGCGAAACTTTTAGGGCACCATAGATTGTCTTTTTTGGAGCTAGGAGGTGTGGAACCATTGATTTAGCGGGAAAGAGCAATTATGAACCCGCACTAATTGGAAAGGCAAACGCACTCCAACACCAAATTTGATCATCATCGACCCCAATGCTCGCTTTATAACTACATCTATATGTTTCAATTTATATTCTATTCGATGACATCAAGGGATATCACTAATCTAAATGTTTATATTTATAATGAATTTGTGAATTGTGTGAACTATTGCGGTCAATTTTCGAAAATATAAGTATTTATTTCAGCGGATGGACAGATTACTACATATATCGCTTTTCATTCATCTAACATAATTCTTATTTTACAGAAGTATAAAAACGTTATAAATATAATTTTTTTTGTTGCAAATATAGAGTCAAGATTTGTCCTATACTTCAAGATATTTGTGTCTTTTATAACCAGATTTACTAAATAAATTCATTGTACCTTTAGGCACACATTATATTAATATTATAAATAAATTAGCGTTTTAATTTTAATATGTTTTTTTTTTTGTTTTTTTTATGTAATATAGATTTAATCTAGCCAAAATGTTTATAATTATAAAAATAAATAATGTTATATAATAAATAGAATAGAAATGGTTTTTGAAAAATTGTTAGTTTTAGATTTTATTGTTCATCTTTGTGTTAATAGAGGTAGGAAAAAAAAAATTGTTTTTAGTTTATATGGTTGTTATCAGACTGGAAGATAACCTTCAGAAAGGTAATTATTCTCCTAAAATGTATGACCAGTAGCAAATTTTACTGATTAAATGACAATAATATTGTAATATATTAACAAGAATGACTAATAGGAGAAAGTTATATGTAATATATAGTTTTTGTTAACAGGTAAATAATTTATAAATAGTTCTATGAGTGTATATGATATATGAGTGTTGTTGTAAGCACATGTTTAAGGGTTTGGTTGAATTTGTTTTTAGCAGCCTGAGGATGGGGGAAATCTCCCGAAACGTTGCTGATGATATTAAATAAACTATTGTTTTTTAATAAGGAAGAAATTATGTCATTCACTAAATCCTTTTAATTCTATAAGACTCTTCCAGCATAAAGGATTATTAAATCATTGTACCTTGTATCTTGGAAAATGGGTAAAGTACTATTTTCCAAGATGTGCCGATTTTTAAGAAAAAAACCTATTCGAATCAATCAAGTAATATTTTCATTGTAAATTATACGATATATAAAGATATGTCGAAAAAGAAATTACAATCCTCGAATCTTATCTCAGTGACAGATCCATTGTCCTACCTATTTAACATATATATCATCAGACCTTCTCTGACACCCATCTATAGAAAAATGACACTATGCCATTAAAGTATCATCAAAAAGAATAAATACAATAGAAAAATAGGTTACAGGGTCTTTTTAAAAACTAAGCGTTTATTTTCAAAGAAATTAATGTTAACGAATTAAAAACACGATCTATCGTATTCACAAAAAGGAAACCATCCATATATCAAAACATGGTTATTAATGGTATCACAATTCCATTGGCTCAGTTGATAAATAATTAAGGACAAATCTTTAACATAATCCATTCACATACAAAATAAATGCAATAGACCTAAGGACATCCTCCGTAAAATGGCCCCATATTTTAAAAGGAATTTTAAAATATCGTTAAAAAAACAGGTGTGATACGAACAACAATAACCTATTCTGCTCCTGTCTGAAGCTCCACATGTGACTAAAACATAAAACTAGAGAATATTCGAAATATATGCATGAGAATAGTAAACAACTATCTTTGGTGCACTTGAATTTCAATTTAGTTGTCTGACTTACAGTGACCGACGATTAAAGAGTACACTTGCTTACTAACACAAAACTTTTTCTGTCCTACTACCATTTCAGACAAACCTTTCATATAAATTTCAGAATACTACGACAAAACATCACTCAAAAAAATGGGTCCAGAAACGGACTATATATAT
>NW_027110557.1:110641-118768 GCF_000696795.3 Halyomorpha halys
TTTTTTTTTTTTTTTTTTTTAAGAATTTTGGTAACAAAGAAAAATGATATTCAAATCACATAAATGTAACATATAAAAGGTATTTGCACTTGGCAAATTATATGTATATAATTATTAAAAAATAACAAAAAAAATACTTAATTTCTAAAAACGTAAATTTTATCAGTAAATTGGAGTATGAATTAGTTTGCAATTAAATAACCACATACATAAGTTAACAAATCACGCAATGGATAATTTTAATTTATTAAACTGATATATTCGGTAAAAACAGTATTATTTCTTGCCAAAATCAAAGCTTACAAAATTTACTTCAGGAACCGTGAGTTTGTACATTCATGTTTTATGACTTGTGTCAATTATAAAGGAGTGAAAAGTGCTGATGGGGAATCAAATTGGTGTGTTCACTCTTCCGAAGTGAAAGGGTTCAAATGCATTAAATATGAACCCTAATAAAGTTTTTTTTTTCTTTTCAGGTGCCTCGGAGGGTTGTCAGGAATGGAAGAGGATGCAAGGTTAGAAACTAGGGGGTTTGAGTGGTTAGGAGTGATATCTGGTAGTTGTTTTTTCAGAGGGGTTTCCGTTATTCAAGAGATGTCAATTATGAAAACTTTCAATGTACATGTTTTCGCAGTTTCTTTGTAACATAGACCACAAAAACGTTGAATAGATAAAATAATATAGATGAAAACTTTATAGAAAATATCAACTGAAATATACAACTCCTAACGATTTTAATACCTTGATGAAAACATTAGATACAATTCTTTGTAACTCAAATGAGAAAGGCAATACAAGGGTCTAGTAAGTTAAGAGAGTTGACAATTGTTTTGAAAGGAGAAGGAAAACCTGCATGAAGTCGCTATGAGCTTTGCACAATGACTACAAAGTTGTTAAGGACGGAATGGAAATGGTTACCACTACTGCTATGGGGTCATTAACCCTTTCTTCTCTGAAGTTTTTTTGCTGAGACTTGCAACATATCTGGTGATCAGGAAAGAACATTGGCATGTACAGAAGAACTTACAGAATGATATTTTTAAAAATTTAGTTAAAATGTTAATGGCATGAAATTTTTAGAGTAATATATCATAACGAATATACACCATAGTTGTCGAGTCACCTGGAAAACTTTACAATTTTACGAATTCGTGAATTACGACCGACTGTTGCTTCTATGTTTAACTTAGCCACTCACTTATCATTAGGTATTCAAGAGTTCTTTGATACGCGAAAACCGAATAGAACCTAAACAAACGCTTACCCAAAAATAGGAATTGAAATAAAAAGGCAAATGTTATCAAAACATGTTTAAATAATAAACTAGCTCTATTCAAAAATGATTTTTTAGTTGTTGTTTTTTTTTAGTTTTTCACATAATAAATACCTAATTCTTTGAAGTGGACTTTTGAAAAGCCTCTTGGAAAGGGGCCTTTCAAGCCAAAGGCAATGCCTACATACAAATGAATATTCATTTTCCTCACTAGAGATGCAATTCGTAGCTACCTTGCATTTTTTATTTAGTATTGAATTTTTTTTAATGTAATGTTGTCGAAAAACAAAGAAAAATTTATATCATTTTCTTCTTCATAAAAAAAAAAAAAAATTTAAATTATAAATGTTATTTATTATTATTATAGGCACGACAGACCGTGGAGGTCCAAGACCTCCCGCGATGTATTAGGGAATAACATCATGTTTTTTTTTTTCATTCGGTGGGTTCGTCACTCCCACCCCAACTTCCACCCCAGGCTAACGGACCTCATAAATGCCCGGGGGAAGCTGTGAGTGAGTTTTGTATAATTTTATGGTTCCCTGATAGGGCCGTGCTCGAACTTACAACCTTTGGTTGGTAGACATGCACGTTGCCACGCTGCTACCATCGCCCCCTTAATAAATGCTATAGCCTTCATAAAATTAATAATTAGGTCAACGTAGAACTTATTTTTTAGTTTATTGTTCACTCATGGAAGACAATTTTTATTATTTTATTATATTTTCCCATTTTTTATTCCGTTTCCCTATATATATAATGTAAAGTATTGAAATTTAGAAAATTTCTAATCCAAACGAAATACATATTTAAAGGTCTCCGGAGCCCCAATAAACCAAAAAAATGCTCTTTGTATAGGTGCTAATAGCATAGGCCATAAATGAAAAGCGAAATTGATATTATATAGTTAAGGTATCTATGTGCTTTAGAAGTAAAATTTTCGCTAACAGAGTCATCGAGTGGTTGATGTCATATCTTTCACATTAGAGCGCGGTATGTACTGCACGGGAGTCTTCTTCGATGTTGGACAAGCTTTTGATCGAGTCTGGCATCCAGGTCTGCTCTATAAACTTCGTCAATTCATACCCTCTACATATTTACTTATAACCTGCTCCTACCTCACTGATAGAACCTTTAAAGTAAATCATAACCTAGCCTACTCATCTTTCTTTTCTCAGTCCGCCGGTGTTCCTAAAGGTAGTATCTTAGGTCCCATTCTTTATAGGGTTCATACAGCTGACATCCCAACCCACCCTAACACAGTCTTAACAATATACGCTGATGACACATGTATACTGTCTGTAAACAACGACCCAACTAATGCATCAAAAACACTACAGACACACATAACATCTATTGAAGAATGGTGTAAAAACTGGAGAATCAAAATAAATCCTGACAAATCCCACCAGATCACCTTTACTCTCCGTCGTAAACCTCTGCCCTCCTGTCCTACAGTATCCTTTCTAGATACACCACTAACGCCTGTTGAACAGATTCGATACTTAGGACTCCATCTTGACAAGAGACTTACTTGGAATCCACACACAAGACTGAAACGACAAGAAACTGCTCGTAGATTCTGATTGCTACAACACTTACTTGACAAACGCTCTAAACTTCCCATTAACTACAAAAAATTAGTATACACTACGATAATCAGACCAATTTCGACATATGGAAATGAGCCCTGGGGCTCCACCAAACCATCAAACTACTCCTGCATCCAATCCTTACAATCCAAAATCCTACGTAAAATCCTTGATGAAAATTGAAATACCACCAATGGGTGGTTCCTTCCCAAGATTTTCAAGTGTGTATAAAACATACATCATATTTACTTATTGTATTATTTTGCACAGTTGTAAATTACATTAAATAAATAAATAAAAAAAAAGGTCTTGGTCATCTTCTTTTCAGACGCCTCGGAGGATTGTCCGGAATGAAAGAGGAAGCAAGGTTAGAAAATAATGGGTTTGAGTAGTTAGGGAGTTTATAATGGAAGGATTGATATCTGGTTCGGAATAGATCGATTACATAGGGAACATTAAGGTCTTTATGAGTGATTTTATTAGTGACAATGTAAGGGCCATTAAGGATTTTGGATTGTAAGGATTGAATACGAGTGGAATTCGAAGGTTTATTGGAGCCTCAAAGCTCAACTCAATATGTCCAGATAGGTCTTATTATTAGTATTATCATTATTACATTGAATGTTAAATCGTATGATCATGAAGTTACACATCCTGTGATATTAAATTTTTAAAAAATTAGAATTTTGAGCTCAAATTCTTTAAATACATTCGCTAGATTCCACTGAGTAATTTAAGATATTAAATTTAAAACGCGGCTGACTCGATAGCTTATAAAAAATTATATATCCTCTGATAAACTGATTTAGAGTAAATAGACCAAGAAGTGTCCGATATGATAAATAAAACAAATAGTATTTACTACCAGATATGCATTAATATTGTGGGAAAGAGGGAGGTAGGTAAGGATATCAAGCTCCATATCTTTAAAGCAATATATTTTAACACTATTATATGTCAGTGAAAGTTGGGGTGTTCCCCAGCAGGATTACGGCGTAAATGGGGGTTTTTGCGAAGAATATTGGGCAAAACTAGGATAGATAGCATAAGGAATGAAAGAATAAGAGAAGAACTTCAGATGCTCTCAGTAAAATCACGAGGCAGACCTAGAAGGAGCTATATGGAACATATCCAACAACTAGGTCTGGAAAGAGGAAAAACGCTGGCTCAAATGAAGAAGCTTGCCATGGACCGAGATGTGTGGACCAAGTAGTTAGGGGCTCCTCCACGCTGAAAGGCACTTAAGTAGGATGAGAAAGAATAATAAGTAAACTGACTTCATTTTTTATTAAAAAATGACCCAATTGAAAAATTTCCACTGAGAGAATTTTGTGAGACTTTGTTAGTTAGATTCTGGAATTCGAATTTATTCATGATTGCAATACTTTCACTTAATACATTTAGGTAATCGGAAGTAAAAAGAAGGTTATAATTAATCAGTAGACTATAATTTTTTTAATATAGTAACTCACACATTTTTAATGATTTTCAGTTTAGTAATTATAACGAACTCGTCTTGCGGAAACTATTTTGAAGACTGTTTCCATTCAGCAGGATCTATTAAACTAGAAGGCGGTTAAAGTAAGTGGTGACAAAAGGGGTTAAACTTTGAAAGCAGCTCTTCAACACGTCTCACGCATTGCTCCAGTCATTCCTAGCCAACTGCCAGATGAAAAGTAGATACCTTACAATGTGAGGGAATGCAAATAGGAAAATGGAAGGGAAAGTAAAAATGTTTCCTATCCCTTTGAGCAAATATAAGAGGCGAAGACCTTGGGATAGCATTAGGCCAGCCACTCACTATATCTGGAAAAAGGCCGACCGAGCATTCATTGAATACGTGATACGGGTCTAGGATCGGTCAGTACTCGTAACACCTGGAAACAGTCCCTTCTTCCTCCCTCCACACCCTTCTTCCTTCCTACTCACCCTTCTTCCTCCATACTCACCCTTTTTCCTCCCTACGTCCTCTTTCCAACCCATAAAAGCAATTATATTCCAGGGAGTGAGATACTGCGCATTTAAAACCAAGGATTAGTTACTTTAGGGTGCGGATTAGCTATTCGGCCTACTTAAAATATCTTGTTCCAATTTAGATCAGTTTGTTATACAACATTTTTCATATGAAATAGCTAGACATACAGTGCTGATCCACTCAAAAGTAAACCTCATAATAATTTTTTTTTATTAAAGGACACATATTCATTAAATTCTCTCCTTGTCTTTAGCCTGTCGCCACTAGTCGATGCAGTTCTTTTGTAATGCCATCACTTGTCGGTTCCATCATCAGTACTATTAGGATAATGGTGGTTAGGATAATAGTGGACTATTGTAAGTCTTACTATATTTTTATGTATGGATTATTAAAGTAAATTCTTTTGACTTGACAACTTCCCATCTATTATTCTGGCTTAAACTGTCTAGTTTCAAATCCAATCCATATAATTTTCGACAAATTTGTATTTTATAATTTTTTCATCGTTCATAGTTATTCTTCTCTTCTTTTGCTTATCCCTATAGTACCTAATCAGCGTAGGGAAGCGTTCAGCCACAGGGTTCATAGTTATGAGATTCAAATATATTAGTATACACAAAGGATGATATGATCATCAATGTATGACGTTATCCGAGTTATCAATAAAATGTGTATGAAGTTTTAAGGGTATTTTCCCCGAATATTGTTACATTAGTAATGCATTTATTTATTTTTTTTTACTTATTGATATTTGGGACCGTGAGAGTAAAAGTGGCCTAACCCACAAAATCTTGTCACTCCAATATTGATTTTATGTTCTTCATACAGTGCAACCCATTGGTGTTTGAAGTTTGCAAACCTAGTTCCATGCATATTTTAAATATTTCCGTAGGTAGAAGTGGTCGAGCTATCCGAATAACTTCGCTTTTAGTTTAAATGAAATGTTATTGTAGTCTAAACAGTGTTGTGGGATATACCGTACGTACTCCAACCTCATTTTACAAGTGCATTCTTACAATGCAACAAGATATGATAAGATACATTAAAAAATCATCAGCTTTTTCAAAGTCTTCATTCGTTTTTGGTACACTGAAGTAACTGTTTTTTACAATTTCGCTGGAACGACAGTAGCGATAAATAAGTACATTAAAACAGACACACACGTTAACTTGCGTTTCGCAACTTTTTTGTAAGCATAATCAGGTCCTATAACGAAAAAAAAGTTTTTAGTACAACTTATTATTAAAAACTTAGAATTCGAAACAGCAAACAAAATACCATTCTTAGATGTACTTTTGATTAGAAATTAGTACGGGGAAATAAAAATAAAATTGTGGCAAAACACCATCCACTCTAGACGATATACACATTATACTAGTCAGCCCCTAAACACCAAAACTCCATCAACTCTAAAAGATATACACATTACACCAGTCAGCCCTTAAATAACAAAAAAAGCAGAAAATAAAGTACTAGATCTTGTATTAGCAAATAGGTACCCTCCTATATCAGTTTTCCAATTACTAAAACAAACACTAACACCATCACAACCCGAACCTGAAAAACCAACAATAAAAGATACTTTACAGTTCTTTACCTACGAACACCCTCAAAAACAATATAAAAAACCTAAGCAATAACAAATAGGAAAAAGCTATTACTTTACCCAAACATTACACCCATAGGAAAGACAAAGAAATATAGCTTCAACCTAATATAGTGTACAAAATTCCTAATATGGAAAATCCAAGTATGGAACTTTGTAACACTATCTTAAAAGAAGGCTACAGCAACACAAATAAATATGTAACTTTATAACAAAACAACTTAACAACCTGACCAAACTGCTTTCTCCATATATTGCAGACAAACAAGACATAAATCGAGAAAAAAAGCGAAATTTAACAGAAATTATGGTTATAGGAAAATATAAGAATCGGGCTATCGACAAATAATCATATGTACCAAATTTAAATTCATGTTACTCCTCACAAAAAAATAAGAAATAATTATTAACAAACAAAAATAGACAAAATACAAAACAGAAATAGCAGACCGACTGACCAAACAACGATTACGTTTTGGAACAACCCAAATTTATCTTCCTCCATTTCACCCCACTTCAGTTCTGCATGTAGAACACACTCATCATTGCAATGTAGAACACACTATAATTGTAAGTAATGCTTATTGTTATTGATCTCAAATTATACTCCACAAAATGTAGTATTTTTAAGTAATTAGTTGAAGAAATTCATTTTTCTAAAAAAATGCTTTTTGTTTGTGCAGTAAAGTTACGAAACGTCGCCTCAATATTTTATTGACTGATCCTCAAGATCCACAAAAATATATATCATTAACATAAAAGGAAAAAAGTCATCAATATATATAAATACATAAGATGATGGATTTGAGGGACCTAATAAAGTAGAGGTCTTATTTGGGTCATGTATTATATCCAGATGAAGAGAGAATTCCGGGAAAGGATCACAAGAGTAAAGCAACCATGGAGAGACAAAGTTGAAGACGACATGCGGCAGTCGAGTATCCTAATGGTAGAGGACTAAGCCCTCGGGCGACAAAAGTTGGACCATGTCAAACCACTAAAGAGCAGCTCATGAAATGAAATTGTTAAGGAGACTATTTTAGAATGTTAAGCGGTCAATATGTAAGGCAGTGGATGAGATACAATAAGACTTCTTTATACGTCCCCTTAATTGAATATGAAATGACAAGAAGCATTGCCTTAGTGATAACTTTCGTATCTGAGTACTAAGCGGATAAACACGTTCCTCGGTCCAAACAACCAAGTTTCGAAAAATGCTAAGTGTATGTGTGAACATCCTAGCTCAAAAACGAAACCTTTTAAGAGCCTAAAATTATGTATTTATTTAGATATATGCTTAGGATGTTACGACGACATATTTACTTGTTACATTGTATCATCGATTTTCCACTTCTTTTTTTTCCTCAAAACAGCTTCAACGATTTTCATAAAACTCCTGAGCATACAATCAAGTGGTATTTTAATATCAACTGGGCCATATATCACTAAACAGTCTGCCATGGCTTGAATGTGGAATTATTTTTTTTTATTTATTCATTGCCATTTACAACCGTATACAAAATACAAGTAAATTTGAAGTTTGATCATAATGATATGATACAGCATGTAGAGAAACTACCAACTGGTAGAACTATAAAATAATTAATTAATAATTAAAAAAAAAACCTTTTGTAAAGTAAGTTTAATTTTGTTTATTTCAATTAATTATCCATCCCATTTA
>NW_027110557.1:123142-126346 GCF_000696795.3 Halyomorpha halys
TTAAAATTATATAAATTTTTTAAATATATAATAATGCATTTTCATAAAGAAAATTAATCTCTAAAAGGAAGTTTACATGTGAAGTGGGAAACCATGTAACTGTCAAACCCCGACTTCTCATTAGAGGCAAAAAACATTTTCATTATACTGAGGTTTGTTTTTGATTTTTCTTTTTTTTTTTTAGTAAAACTAGAATATATAAAATTATCGATACGTTTACGAATTTTGATGATGATAAAATTCTTTTCTAATTAAAAAAAAAATAAACCTATACTGCTACAACCCGTAAAGGGTCAGAGGTACAGTAATTTGCATGGAAATAATGCTACTAAACCAACGGTTGTGCAAGGCGGTGATTTGGTCATAATCACCTCTACCACTAGATTTTTCACCAATTTAGGTTACCCAATTTAGGACGCTAAGTGGATCCTGGAGGGATCGCCACTCCCAATATTTTTTATTAAACGTAAAAAATTAATAGATACTTAATAACGATTGGTACTGAACCCTTTAAAGAAATATATTAAAATCAATTTGGTTATAATAGCTTGGTAACCAGTTTAATAACCACACAGTTTGCCAAAATGTTCGAGGTAGAGGGAAACAAAAAAAAAAAGTATTTCCTAGCAATAAATCACTTGATATGTAACAAATACAATACAATGAGGCAATTAAAACCTTTGATATCTGCGTATAATAAAAGGGAATGTCCCGAGTACTTCAAGTTCAAAAACAATAATTGCTTTTCCTAAAAGAGTTCGGAAGAATAGAGAATCATATATTCCAATTAAGTGTTATGTTTTTATTTCTCTTTGTTTGCAAAATAAACACTAAATATTTTATTCATTTAAACTATATATCATTAAATAAAGGAATTTATAAATCCATAAATACGAGTTCGTGACTATATTAGGTTTTTATTGAATTTAGCTGAGAGGTTTCATAAGAAACTTTGCGTCATTGAAGCTTTCAAACATACTAAAATATATCATATTTTACGACTTTTTTGTGGAATAATTATGAGTTGTTCTATGCTACAGCCAATCAAAAGGGAAAAGAGAAGTATATTTTTCATTTTTATGAATTAGTTCTCTCAGGAATAGCTCTTTAGCTAATAGCTTTCGTAAGCCTACTCATGAGTAAATTCGCAGTTAGCTTCAACTGTCATGAGGTGATCCTGCACAAGAGCAGTACTACCGCACTACCACACTGCTGGATCCTAAACCTGTTGATCTGTTCACTTCCACTTCGCCTGCCATCTCCAGCAATTACCAGCTAGATTTCCAACAGCATTTACAATCCCAACGCAATGATATTAACAGAATCTTGATATAAGTTCGAAAAAAATATGCCAATTCTGGCTTAAAGTAGAAATGTATAGTCAATAAATATAGCAGAAATCATGATATATACAGCAATACTGTTTTTAAAAAGCTCATCTTCGTATGAATACTTATTTTTCCTATCAAAAATTAAATTCTCGATTATTAATTTAAATTAAATTAAATAATAGAAAATTATATCAACATAATTGATTCAAATAAACCTAATAGTGTGTAACGTTCTACGTTAAAAAGTAGAAAAATATTTCGTTGGCACAGTAAGTCTTACACTAGGACACTCTCTTTAAGAAAAACATAATTTCAGCGAAAAATAATATATAAATAGCCTTTTTTACCTTTTTTTTTTTAAATTTCCTAATAGAATCATATAAAGTAAAGACTAGAACCTTATATTTATTATTAAAATAGATCTTAACATTTATTTTGATCTCGGTCACGCTTTAGCAAATAAATTACAGTTAAAATATAAAAACCCTAATTTCAAAAGTAAATACAAAATACAAGTAAATTTGAAGTTTGATCATAATGATATGATACAGCATGTAGAGAAACTACCAACTGGTAGAACTATAAAATAATTAATTAATAATTAAAAAAAAAACCTTTTGTAAAGTAAGTTTAATTTTGTTTATTTCAATTAATTATCCATCCCATTTAGCTGTAACAAACGATTGATAAATATAAAATATGAAAGAACTCGATGATTATTAAAAAGATAAAATAAATGATAAACACATAATCTAAATCTAATACATAATAGTTTGAGCTATTAAATTGGGTTGATGATAAAATAAAAATGTGAATTTATACAAATATTTGCAAATGTTAATGATCACGTTAATGACAAGAAGATCAATTTCACTTCTTTTGTCCCATTTTTTTTTCAATCTTGATAATTAGCATGTTTTCTGATCTGTACAAAAGTTGAATTTTTTCAGCACACTGCATTAGAACCAGCATCTTTATAGTTAAATCTTATTTGCAACCCCTAATCAGTATGTATTCTTACTAATGAATCACATAACGTTGTATAGCAGTGTAGTATAGCATAGTATAATATAATATGCTATAGTATGGGATAATATGTTAAAGTACAGTGCAGTGTAGTTTGGTATACCATAATTGACTACAAAATCCTCACCATGTTTCCGTAATTTGTATATATTTTTTTTGTAGTAGTTGTTGCAACAATGTCCTAAAGATGGAACCTGACATGAAAGTTCTGCTGTTAAAAAGTAAAAGCTGCTTTTTCAGTGCTACCAATATCGCAGAAAGAAGAGTTCGTCCAACTTGTGAAAAGTCTGGTCATCGGACGACTAGTGCCTGTCACTAGTAAAAGAAAGTTTTTCATAAAATAAATAAGAAAGAAAAAAAACATTTCCTCGGCATTGTGATACTGTACAGAGAAGAAAATAATGGCCCAGTTTTTATCCTAGTTTTTTTTTTTAATAAAATGTCTCACTAGTATTATATGATCTGTTATAATTATTTTAATATAAATTATAGCAATAAAAATATGATATATACAATGAGAAAGGGATGCATAATTTCCAGCTTTATTAATTCTAAAGCTATGAAGGAGCAACCAGGTAAAAAAAGACAAAAAAAAAGACTAGTTTAAATTTGTATATTATTTGATAATAAATTAAATAATCACGTGATATTTTCACAATCCTCTCTTAAAAGAATTGATTTAGACACATCTTACATCTTATATCAGTTAATTCAGTTGCTACAGAAATACATAACTATTTATATATTCACACATATTTAAAATTATATAAATATGAGCAAGAATAATCTTATGAGAGAGCATGGAGGATCTATTTCCTTAAAGTTTAATTATGATATGAATTTAGAA
>NW_027110557.1:126396-126987 GCF_000696795.3 Halyomorpha halys
ACAATAAATATGAAAATAAACGCCCCGTAAGCGCCTCTAAGTCGATCAGTTATACCAACAGTACTTCCTACTCTTATCAATTTTAGATGCACCTACCTGCGATCTTTCTTTTGTGAACGTCACGTTTCTTCAATGGATTACGTAGCGTGAGATTACTTAATATTTCATTGATAATATGAATCCAGGTTCATCTAACCTAACCTACGAATGAGGAATAATGGAAGTTTAATTGCAATAGTGACAAATTAACATTTTCTTCATCTCCCACTCAGCAATTTGTCGCATAAGGACATAATTTTCGATATCCATGTATTTTTAACTCAATTGGTACGTATTACTAATTCAGTCAAAAATCATTTCTTTGCAATGGATTTGTTTAAATAATCTATCTTGAATAATTTCAGAAGAGAAGGAATGTCAACTGAAAAGAAGTGAGGAAAATGAAAATAGTTCTAAATTACTTACGTTTATATTTCAGCTGTATCAGGAGGTTAAAATATTTCAACAAAAAACCTAACAAAAATATTTAAAAAAATATCATTAACGTATATCAAAAACCAAACTAGCTTAATATAAAACGATTTTTTTTTT
>NW_027110557.1:134629-150540 GCF_000696795.3 Halyomorpha halys
GCGCTTTCACTGGTAAACGATTGTCTATTAAAATTGGCTAATTTTAGTTAATAGTTTTACACTTCCACTATTTGAAAGTATAAAAATGTTTAGTTGTTTACAAACTCACGTTTCATGAAGTTTGAGAGCAGAATTTGAGATCTATCCACTATAACAAAGTAACAAACACAGAGCGAAGTGTATATCGAACTGTACCTGCGGCCATGACACATGAGACTTTTTAATATAAAACGAGACTATAAAAAGGATGGAAGCCGCCGGTGATAAAAGCTATTTAAAACTTTTCTTATTTTAAGTCGCATCTTTAACAAACTAAAATATTACTCAACTTTCGATATTAGGATTTAATAATTCCAGTTTAACAATTAATTATAAGTAAATATTATATTTGTTCTTTAAAAGTTTAACTTATACTAATAATTTATTGCATTTTATTAATATTGAATATACAATTAAAAAGAATTAAACAATCAATTATTTATTTTAAGTAAACATGAACTAAAAAAAAATAAATAGATATATTTTTTGAATAATTTTTTATCTTTTTTATGATGCGCTATAAACAAAGTTAATTACAAATCAATCGTTTAACTGATAATGAATACAAAATATATTTAACTTTAAGTTAATTTCCCTTGTTTGGCAAATTTTGATTGAGGAATAATACATAATTTTTTCTAATAAGTTTATCCATTCTTTGAATAATATCATAAATCTGAAGGGGTTGTTCTTCCTTTATTGTGACATCAATGAAGAATAGTAGGGGTCCAATTATTTATAATAATTTTTAATTACCACTAATAAAAATAGATGATTGTTTAATGGGAATAATGGGGTTTCCCCTTAACATTTCTATCACAATCATAGATTAAAAAAATAAAATAAATAAGAGGAAAACACATTTTTTAACCGCGTCTTTGATGTAATTTTACTGTAAACGGTACCTTGTCTCAAAACTTTATGTATTTGGAATAAAAAAATTGTATTTTTATATCTGGTATTTAACGTTTAATTGACTGGAACACAATTTAAAAAAAAATGCAGAAAATCTATCCATAACAACTTAAAGATTAGCTTGTATATTATGCCTGTAGAAGTTATAATATATAAACTATAATAACTATACAGAAATATTTAATCTAAATCAAAATCTCCAATTTGAAAATTCTAACTTAAGGGTAAGTTGGTAAGTTGTTGATATGCTATGTTTAAGGTATCACGTGTAACAATCACTTTAATGTTTTAATACTATTTTATACCTCTAACATCTCCTTACTAAAGGAGTACACAACTGTGTCAAACAGAATAAACATCAACTTACAATTTAGGTTTGAAACGTACTTAAAAACATTTTTATTATATAAGGCCAGCAATACATAAAATTTTAAACTTTAAGCACAATCCAACTCGTATCACCCACTTTAGGTAACACCCACGCGAGGCCCAAAGAGTTTTAATACACTTTTCCACCATCATTTCTTTAGATCTTTATGACATGCACTACCTCAAAAGATTTTTTTTTTTTCATGAATCTCAAAAGCACTTATATCAGTATCTCAACCGAAGATATTTTATTTCAATGTAAAATTTCTAAAAAAAATCTCTCATCTACAAACAGAAGTCTTTTTCAAAAGGGTGTTTTAGATATGACGCCTCAGCCGCCTCATCCACGAATGACGCTTTTTATTTTTTTCTTCCAAATGGGTTTTAACTTAATTAAACTTCTACGCTGAGTATAATTATGAATTTCAATATGAGAAGTAATTTGGATTTATAGTCATATATATGTGACTTTCGGGTAAATTATCATAATTTCGAATTGTAAACAATAGCTTATATTAAGTTGAATCATCTAATCTTAAAAAGACTAGATATATACTCGATATATATTTAGTTTCTGTATAGACTATTTCAAAAAAACATATATTACAAAACACGTTTTGTAAATGGTACCATATTGTATAAATTGTAAAATAAGTCAACTTAAATTAGATTTTAAAAAATATATTTTTAATTAAATTTATTTTATTATATGCAATAAAATGTGGCTACCATACGGCATACAAAAAAAAACAACAAGGAAACCGACCTTCCACAATACTTTAAAATAACTCCTCCTTACTATTAAAAAAATATATATTCATTGAATTTTGTAATTTTATCGACTAAAAATACAACTAGTATATGTGATGTAAATTAAAGCGAACTGCTATGAAATAAAGATGTGAAGAATCTACCCATTGGAAGAACTCTAATAACATTTCTAGATTAGAAGGTCTCGAGGTAATCTTCTTTTCGCAAGGCCTGGGGGATTATAAGGATATGAAGAGGATATAAGGTAAAAAACAATTGGATTCCAGAGTTTATTATGGATTGATATCTGCTTATGGCCGAATCAACAGCATAAAGATATGTTTATGAATGATTTTATTTGGGGTTGATTAAGGAGCATTGAGGAATTTTTGAAGGATTCTGGAATGCAAGGACTGGGTACGGGAGGAATTCAATGGTTTAATGGAGCCCCGTATTTATACTCAAATCCAAATATAGTTATGTACTTTATTATAGTTATGTAAATGATTCTTATGTAATTAATTGGAAACTTAAACCATTTATCTTGTAAGTCTTGTAACAGTCGGCATCGAAGAGCAATTTCCTTTCTTTTCAGCCTTGTATGAGGATTGTTTGTCCAGACATATCTGCTAGCGGATATGTTCGACAAGGATAAGTGGGGTATTATTAAAGCATTCTGTGAAGCAGAAAATACAAGCTATTTAAAGAATTCTTTCTTACTCTCTCAATGTATAATAAAACTTTGGTAGTAAGCAACATTACCAATTTCCTTTAATATTATTCTTTTCCAAGAACAAAATCCTTTATATTCTTTATTTGTATCACGCCTGAACTACATTTCAGGCTATTTTGTCCTTTATCCAGATCTTAAAATTATCTTCTGGGCACATATCAACTTATTAAAAAAAAAATTATATTTAAAATTGAATAAAAGTCCAAGTGTTTCCTTATTTTTGTCTTCATTGGTACTATGCTTTCCCCATTCCCTCTCTCTAAATTGATATTTTTCTCATTTCCATCTACTATAAAATAGCGCTGATGAAGAAAATAATAAAGAAAGATTTGAACTTATATTCAGATTCGAATAAAAAAAAAACTTAATAAGTTGACACATGTCCACAAAACAATTTTAAGAACTGGATGTTCAATTCTGGTATTTCCTGTTTTGGGAGATATTATCATAATTTATTATTAATAATTTATATTGCTGGTAAAAAATTATATGGACAATATTAGTATTTGAATTGAAATAAATTAAACACGATGAATAGGAAAAGAAAACCTTTAAATCTTGATTGAGTAATACAAGAGGAATTGATTTAATGGGGTTCTGGCCTAAATAGGTACAATATGGTTTAGTTTGGTAAGTGATTATATTAAATTTTGACTGCTGAATTTGAAATGTGAGATATTTTATAGAATTATAAAATATATTGAAATTTGATTTGGGTGTGATTAGCTGGTGACTTACTGAATTCACTAAGCAAAATTAATGAGAATTCTTCTCTCAGTTCGGAGAGTATCTTGTTGTCCATTGTGGACTTTGTTCCCCTATCGGTTTATTGGCTCAAAATAGATCGTAGGAGCTTGATTTCATAAATCAAGTGCTTAAAGCGCTGACTCAAGTTCTTTATAATTTTGCTATAGTTATTGCTATTTCGTAAATACTAGATAATGGGCAAAAATCCAATCTGAAAATATTCAGATGTCATAAGACTAAAGAAGTGATTTAAAGGGCGTTATTTGTTTTGAAAAACAAAACGAAAATTACAATAACCCTTTGAAACTTAATTAGTAAGCTTACAATTTATTATTTATGATTAAAGAATCAATTCACTATTCTGGTCCAGATTAAAATATTCGAGGAAAATTCATTATAGAACGGATAAACTTACATTCACAGTGATAGTATAAAATAATTGTTAGGCCTCATTGGCTGGTTACAATAACTTTAAGAAATTACTAGGAACATAAAATCAATAATTTATAAAATGTGTTAAATTAACATTTTTTTTTTTTTTAATTTTACTCCATCGTGTCAAACATTGCTCCATTATTCCATTACTACACACAGCTTAAACAATAATGACCCATTTTATATATATTCAAAATATTATTATGTATTAAATATAAATTCATTTAAATATACATTAGTTTTCTAATTTTAATCTATGATATCGGATCAGATCGCACTAAGATAAAATTTATGACTTGCCATGGCTATCCTCATTATAACTATCATATTAAATACTGTAGTAATATCATAGGATTTCAATTTTAACAATAAACAAAAAACATGGGATGATTTTCAAGACATATCTTTCAATCTACGTTACTTGCAGTTTTTTTGCTGTATTTTTACTTTTTTTCTAGTTCCCATTTACACTTCTCAATAAACAAAATTTTAAAACGAAAATAAATGTGCAATACCCCAACCTCAGAGGTAAGCTTGATAAAAACAAATTTCTTTCCAAGGCGAGGGAAAAACTTAATTTCTTGGCTCCACCAATGAAACAAAATTAGCTCACTATCTTATTCATAGAACAAGTTAAATGTTCTTTTCTTGATTAACAAAGAAATACATCACAAGAAAAGTCAAAAGAAAATACAAATTATCACACTTTGTGGAAAGGTTCAATGGATTTAATAGTTTTATTTTATAATATGATTTAAAAAAAATAAGGAACGTTTATTATTAAATATGCCAAAATACCATATGAGTATACATACATATATATATGAACAAAGAAAAACCTAGGTTGATATATATCAAAATAATAATATAGAAAAATATTGATAAAAATGTGATAATGTACAGTATAGCATGTTTGTTTTCTATATTTTGTAAAAAAAATATATAAATATATAACTGATTAATCAATAATGCCATAAATATAATCATTTTATTTCTTTAAAAAAATTAATTGATAAATAAATAAGTAAGGAACACAGATAAATCACCTCTTATATTTTCGTTGCCAAAACCTAATGAGGTTGCACTACACACTATACTATTATATTGAAATGGAAAAGTTTTAAAGCTTAGAAAAATTTTCAGCATTATTCAAATTAGTTATGTTTTTTGTTATTATTCATACAAATGTTTTAATATGTTTTCTGTTGATTTTTATTTCATTTTATATTTATGAAGGAACAGGGGAAAATAATTGGCTTAGTTCATGAAAAAAAAATCTTTGTATAACGATTGGTCCGATTGATATCGCACATCTCAAACGAATGCAATTATGATTTTTGTTATTACTCTCTGTGTAATAACAGTGACCAATGGTAAATTTTTTTACTAACGATCTTCGTCATATTTTTTAATAAAATATTTAGATAATTCTTAACATACTTACGTAAGATATTCATTTAACAAAATAAAGTTGTGAATTTGAACGGTAAAATTAAAAACGTTAAATACTTTTATTGTAACTAATGGTGCTTCAAATCGGCCATTTTCAAATCCAGAATACAAGATCTTACTTTATTTTAAAAAATCATAATAGGCTGTTAAAAAATAAATGAAATTTTTGTAATTTTCCTTCAAACATGTTACATATTTTTTTAATTATTTGTTAAATTAATTTTGTAAAATATGTTGCTATTCAAGCAAAGCGACTAAATGTAATTGCGGTCACAAATTAATTATAATATTTTTTTTTAAATTAAATTGAAAGAACTTTATTTTACTTAAGATCCATATCTTATAGAGTAAGCTAGGTAATAGGAAACCTATATTAAAATGGGTCTGCACTGAAGTTTATAATTGTTTTAAGAAACATATTTTTATTTTTATAATATGTTTAATCAATAAAAGACTAATGTCGCTCAATATAATATTCTATTTATCGCTACTACAATCCTTAGAATTGAGAAAAGTTATATGATAATATTATAACAAATTATAATATATCTCATTAGAGTAAGGTACTAAGGTACTAATTATTTGATCTTAATGGTTAAGGTTAGAAATGAAGAACTAAATCGGGAAAGAGGATACTCGGACTGTGAAAGTGGTGAAATTTATTTAAGGAGTTGAGAAATGACATTTCCATCCCAAGACGACGTGAGAAGAGTACGAAAATGTTTGGGAGGAAACACAAATTAGGAAAGGGTGGCTCTAGGGTTGACCGGATCCTACAAACAGAATTTTCCACACTTTTCTGGAAAATCAACCAATTAAAAAAAAACTTTCAAATGTACTAATTAATTTATTTGGCAACGACATCAGAAAGCATAAAATAATTATATTATGATTTTTAAATTCATATGCTTCATAAATAACATTTATCAAAAATGAGTCAAGAATGTTAAATTTTCATAATGCAAAGTTAACATTAAATTTGAATAATGTTTGTATTTACATATGGTACATATTATTTAACCTTTTGCTAACAGCATAAAGTAGTATTAGTTACGGATTATCAAGGGAAAAACAGTGTACTTATTTATTTTTATTTTTTAAAAAT
The DNA here is from genome assembly GCF_000696795.3 of Halyomorpha halys. Classification (NCBI taxonomy): domain Eukaryota; kingdom Metazoa; phylum Arthropoda; class Insecta; order Hemiptera; family Pentatomidae; genus Halyomorpha; species Halyomorpha halys. Next base: position 141,175 of record NW_027110557.1, read on the forward strand.
TAATAATGCATATTTTCAGAACCTAAATCATTACTTTATAACGGAAAAAACAGTGCTTATAAATTTTAAAAAAATATTTTTATAAATACACCTCTTATATTTAATTGTTTTTTCTTTCTTTAAATTTGAATGAATAACCAAATATTTCTAAAACCGAAAATCATATGAGAAGGCTATAAACCCATTTTTGTGCTGATATTATATTGACAGTAATAACGTTCCTGTCAAAAAACGAAACAGGGAAGTAAGATTATGATAAGATGTAACTGAAAAGTAAAATTCTATGTTTATTAAAAAAGAATGGAGGAATTTTCCGGGAAATTTTCAATTTTCCCAAGTCCCAGATTAGATGTAACGAGGCGAGCCAGCGACGATAGCAACAAAATCCGGGACAACTTCCTAATCCGTAGGACTCAACTCCAACAACTGAAATATAATAGGATCAGTCCACTCCTATATGAGCCACATTGTTAATGAACTTGGAACACTGGAAATTCCCCCGGAAAATTCGTTCTTCCTCATGGTTAAAAAATGCAGAGTGCAAATTTTAAATATATTCACAAAATACCAGTTTTCACTTGTATACGCGTGTATACATTTTTATAAAAAATAAATGATACATATTATGTCGGTTGGATATTTTCTTATTATTTCTTCAATGTAAGTATAATATTATATATTTCTTTAAGTGAAGTTCTGAACTAAATAAAGAAGGAAAGATTCCGTTGGAAAGAGATTTTCCCAAATAATGTGCAGCATAGACTTTACCTTGCAGTTGATTTTAATTAATTAAGAACCAGCATTTTACTTACTCCTTTTTTCCTTAGCAACTTATCGCTAATTTGCTTAAATATTGCCACAGTTGAGGAAAAAAAGGTATCCAATTGATTGCGTAGTTTGTCTGAGATAACCCCTTTACCTTTGAGACAGTCTATGGAGGGACAGTAGTACTGAAAATTTTGCTTCTAGGTTAACTGCAACTTTACTGGAAAACCCAGTATGCAGTAATGCTTTATATCACAACAATTCAAAATAATATCAAAACTTTTTTTTTTGTCAGATATGCCACTATTCAAACAAATCAGGGACACATTTAATACAATTTAAATGTGAGTGAACCAGTTTGAAATACAAATCAACCGTAACTCAAGAACTAGTGAATGTTATCGAAAATTATTTATATAATAACTTGAAAGCAAATTAAATTCTCTACAAACCTCACAAAAATAAAATAAAATAAAGTATAGCAAATTTGTTTGTGTTTCTTTATTTTTAAATATTTTGATGAAGAGAATGTTGCATGACTCGCAACTAAATTGGACTGTATCAGAAAATAACAAGCTTAAAATCATAAAGCCAACATCTAGTTGCTGGGTCTCATCCTCTAAACGATGTACAAGAAAGGAGGTGGATGGTGTGTAGACCCATGACCATTTCAAAACAAGGAAAGATTCACCTCAGTGTCAACTCTGTAAAGTAATTACCTCTGTTTCACATTTTGGAGAAGTGTCCACGATACAGAAGTACCATGGAAAACTGTAGTATTCCCGGAAACTCTCCAGAGGAGAATATTAACAAGACCTTCGATTTCATTAAAGCCATAAAATTATTTACTCAGATATGAATCTGATTTGTACATTATGAAACTTCATTAATTAATTACCAGAATTATTAGTATCATAAATCAGTCTATTATAAAAAAAATAATATCTAGTTTAATAATTACCCAATTACTTTTTTTTTAGTTACAAGGGAAACGATAACATCCCATACTTTCTTCTCCTCAACTTCAAATAAAAAAAACAAAAGTAAATAAATATAAAAAAAAACAATAAAATAATTAGATATAAACTAAAATAGATAAAAATAAAATTACATACATAATCAATTAACATAGGAGTTTACTTAATAAAGGAGCTAATAATTTTTTAAAATCTGCTTTCATTCTGTTTTAAATTCAAAACCGTGTTTTATTTCATAATCTGTGAAATCGAAATAAGGTATTTCGAAAATATTCCTTATTTTTAAAACTGCTTCAAAACGTGTGGATTTCTTAAGCAAACAGAAAATCCATTCATTGACTTGAACCTAACTGTGCTGAGTTAAGGATTACTTTCTTGTTGACGATGACATCGGCGTCTACGATGTCCTAACATATTTCCTAACATGGCAAACTTCAGGATGAAGACGTGGAATATAATGAAAAAAAACAGCGGCCAACTCCAGTCTCATTGAGGGAAGCAAAGTAATCCCTCGATATCCTACATCTTCAGGGCGGATACAAGAGATGAATTCTTCTGAGTATCTTTCACTATCGAAAATTCACTGGACAATGAGAGTTGATAATCGCTCACTCGAAACATTATTTTTTTTAATGAGTATTTTCATTATTTCCTTTATTCCTCAATATAATACTGGTTTTAATAAAATACTTCCTCTTTGATGTTTTTCTCTCTACTTCTTGATTAATAAAACTCTTACTGTTTTAAACATTGAATAATATGAGCTTTTTCTCTGTCCCTTTGAGTTTCAAATTATCAAGAGGCAACTGTATAGCAAAAATCGACTAGTGAACAAGTACAAATAAATGCTTTATTTTTAGCTTTGCTGGAAGTTTAATTAAATTTTATATTAGGTCGGAACGAAACGTGGATAAAATGAATAACGATTTTATGTTATTTTCTCTCATGGAAAATAATAATGAGAAAATAATCTAGATTTTGAATTCAGTCTAATTCTTACGCACAATGAATGTTCATTTGAACAAAAAATAGTGTTTCGTACTAATTATTCTAATGAGTTAATTTATATATTTCTTTTTATAGTTCTTCTAAATACTGAAACAGACCATTTTTTTTTTTAATTTATGATTATTTTTGTATTCATTCCCAAAGTTCTATCACCTACAGATGAAGAATAAAATTCATATTCTAGGTATCGTCAACACTTTTTGTTTCTAAGCGAGGCTTTTATATGAATGCATAGAGAAAGATTATTATGCGAGATTTGGTTATTTGCTTTTAAGAGACCTCAAAACATTCCACTGAAACCGATTCGAATTTTTTCACGACCGAAATACTTCAACTTAAAAGATTATTATTATATTTTTACCATGATGCAATAAATTACTAGAAAAATACATGAAAACCTACATAACAATCATAAGTAATAATGAAACAGTCGGAAAAAAAGAAGAAAAAAACAGTTAAACGTTTACTCATACACAAGGTGGCAGATGGAGCAAACACAGTAGAACCAATCAAGGAAGAGATCCTATCAGGAGTATTGGGTTGAGCAGTCAACTGCTCCACAACATGTGTGGTATGAAATGGAAGCAATGGAGTCAGCTTATCTACATGTGAATCCAGCTTCGTGTAACACCTCCCTCTTTGTTCCTTTATTCATACGCAATCATCTCCAACGGCGCCATATCGGGAAACGCTATCCGCCACAAACCGCTTGGTTTTCCTTGGTCAATCGGGGTTTGTGTATGATTGAAATTGGTTCTATTTCGGGTAAATAACTGAAAAGTGGTACTAACGTAAAAAGTAATACAGTGTACGTATAGAAGGGGACTAATGAACGATCATTGAACTACCACGAGAACAAATCTAGGAACATAAATCATCGAAAACATCAGATCATTCTCCAAATGTAACAGAGGATCCCTTGTGCTTACCCAGAGGCATGCACTAAAATGCAAATACCGTTTTAACTTATTTTTTTGTTAAGCAAGTATTATTATCAAGTAGTACCGTGATTTTATTTATTATGTATTTCAATCTACAACATAACTTGGGTAATAATTATAATTGAGCATATTCATAACCAAAATAGAAACCAAAATTAAATAAAGTTAAATAATAATATATAAACAAATCTGTATATACAAAAGGTAATATTTCAAATCTTTTTCCACAATCAACCTTTTGATCACTGTACCGATTTACATGCTGGATTCTTTTTTTCAAAATGTTCCGTGTCACTATGGTAACGTTTAAAGCTACTGAAATCCTCGATTTATTTTGTAGAAAAAACATTATGAGACAAATTAAAGGTTCTGAGTGTATATTTTTCTTGTTTGGCTGCAGACCTTTTTAGGCTGGCGATTAAATTCCCAACAAATAATGAGAACAATCATTTAAATTAAACAATTATTAGCAAAGTAGCAAAGACACGGCATGTTGAACTTTTCAATCATATTTTTGGAAACCCGGGATTTAGGCAGGTTCTATGAAAAAAGTTTTGTTTACTTTTTATTATAACCTGAAGACTATATATTCTGGACCATTCTAAAGAACATGTATCGCCATTTTAGAAATTTATTGGACAAATATTATCAATGATACAAACAATATTTTTTTTTACTACAATTTCATCTGAACCAGTAATGGAAGTGAATAGACCCACAAGATATTTTAATTTTTGTTTATTTATTGGTGAAGTTCAAACTTTTGATGAGAACCAATCACTTTAAAGGACACGTCTATTTGTAGAACAAGTTTAAACATACGGAACTCAAACAATTTTTTTGAAAACGCTTTTCTAGGAACCGTCTAGATAGCGGATATGGGTAATAAAAATTGTCTAATTAATTAAAGCATTCAATAAAATATTTTTCTTATTCTACACAAAGAAAAAATCATTTGGTAGATAATAAACTTGAAATATACACATAACATTGAGAGAAAAACAATAATATTTCAATTTTTTTTCCTACTTTTCATAAATTCTTTCCCTTTTTTTTATTCTCAGCCCTATCTACGTTATTCTCTCTATTCCACTCTCTTATATCTCCCTACACACGTTCAATCCATTACACAAATGCAATGCAAATTAAACGAAATTATCAATAATAAAGTGCAATAAAAAAGGAAGGCATAATTCACTTGAGGTCAAGTATTATGTCAAATCGCCCCCTATATACGAACACGCTTAGAGAAGTGAAAACAAATTATTAAAATATGGCTTATAAAAACCATATAAAAAGATTGAGAGGAAGTTTGAAAAAAAATAATAAATGACATTAACGAGACTGTAAAATTTCTACACTCTTTTTCAAAACAATGGTAGCAAAAGTCTATTATATTTTATTGTATATTATATTCAGTCACATATTTACAAACGATGGTAATAAGGGTCAGTGAGAGCACTCAGCAAATTTACTGAGATAAAAATTATATTATAATAAAGTAATAAATAAAAGAGGAAAAATTAAACTTAAAGTAAAATAATATCTGTAACAATTTTAAGATAAAATGAATAAAATGTTCGTTAATTATTTACAAAAATGTTCTACTTATTTAAAATTAAAAAAACATATTCAATAGGTTTTGTTTTGTCCTATGAACTTACTGTAATTCAAAAACAAGTGGGAGCGAGAGGTTTGGAGGATGTTTTACTGTTTACTTTATAAGTATATGTTTATAATTTATTTGAAGCCTCTGATTCGAATTATATTAAGTTGGAATGCTAATGAAATTCAATAAACTCGCTTGGCTTTTGACTTCAAAGAAAGTCAAACATTTGAAACAATTTATCAATACTTGCTTTAACACTAAACTGTTTGTACTGGCACCTCGGCCAAACATCCTGCTCCTCAAAAGCCACTTCAAAAACTTAGTGAAGTTTAAATAAACAATTAACCAACTCTCCAGTTTGTTATTCGATTTTCATTTCTCCTATCGTTGAAGGTAGGATAATTTTGGTCGCATTTGCAAGAATTAAAATATTTTTTTTTTTTAAATAATCTAATCTCAAAGGAAACAAAAATGGTGTGGCACGCGTATCACAAAACCTTCCCTAGCCAATTTACTTACGTCACTAAGCTTTATGTGGATATCAAGATAGTAGAGATATGTAACAGTAGAAAAAAAAATTAGTTTAAGTGAGTGTTTAAGAAAGGTTCCCCCCTCACATTTGAATAGAAACTATATCTAGAGTCTATATGAAGCAGTAAGCATTTGTCCAAAGAAGCCATATTGCCTTTTTTTTTTGTTGGCTAAAATAAACAATTTACCATTACTGAGTAGTTTCACCACACTCAGGATGAAGGACAGAATCCAGAATGGGTAAGAGAACAGAGCATAAGAGAGGAACTAGCATAATAGAAGAGGAGAGCCAGGTTTTAAGTTTTATCAAACTCAAATGAACCATCAAGTAACCATGAAATATCATTTATTACCTCATGTAACCATTTAAATCAACAATCAAAATTAATTTAACTAACTCTATTGTAGAACCTTTGGAAAGCCCCATATAATTCCATGTGTTTTATAATTCATCAAGAATAGAGACTTATTTCCCTATTTAACCATGCTTTATTTACTTTTAAATCCATCGAATACAGACAACTAAATTCAAATCAGCAATACCATAAATTACAATTAATTTGAGTAATATTTCCCAACATTTATCCCAGGGAGTATCAAAATTAAACACAGGGGAAACATTGTTTTATTTTAATTCATCATTTCGGATAGACACAATGAATTAATTATATTGCAACGTTTTAGTGCATGCTTCTTGGCAATCATTGTAATTTGAAATTACATAAAAGCAATTACAGTTACTAATAACTGTAGTTATATTTGCAATCACTTAGGACAACTGTTTTCTCCTGAATCCCAAGTAATTGTAATATAATTAAAGTAATTGTTATTGCAATTACTAAAGACTAAAACGGAAAAATATTTTTTTATAATGGCTCCAAATATAAAAATGATATCCAGTTTAAAATTATGCGGTGGTGTATAGATTTGTTAACATATTACAGTTTATTTATATGTTTTCGAAGAAACAGATGTTATGATCGAGCACTTGCTTATTCTAACAGATTTATTCTAACTTTTGAGATTTTTTTAATTTTTGAGTTCTCTGATATTTTTTTGTGTGTAATGAGAAATAAATAAAATTTTATGATTGCCCGTCAGATTTATGCAAAAAATAATTACAATGATAATCCCTGGAAATTACTGTGGGAAATTTTCAAATATGTTCCAGGGAAGAAATCATTGTTTTTAAAAAAGAAAGCAAAGATATTGTAGAGACGTTTGTGACTGAAATTTGTGGTAGCTGAGAAGAAAAAATAACATTTGCCACCATTTCACTCAAAGGAAAAAAAAAAAATGCTTTACTTACTACTCATGCTTTGCGTTAGAATGCTTTGAATTACCACTGTCTTAGTTTGATAAAGATAATGTCCTTTTTGGTTATTAAAAAAAAATTTGCGTTTTAGTATGATTAAAAACCATTATAAAATAAGATTCTAAAATTAAAAATAATGTTATCATTTCTAAATTGAAAGCTGACAACGGTTTTTTTCAATTCCTTTTTTTAATTGTGTTAAAACAGGCTGTAGCATATACCAATGTATTTCCAGAGAAAAGAAATCCATGTCTTGGACAACGTCAAAATATAAACAGAAAACGGAGAAATTTTAATGACTTTCAGGATACTGGAATGTGTGCAGAAATGAGTTGATCTCCACTTTCACTCTTAATCCAGAAAAGATGGAAGGAAAAGTAGCATGTGATTAGTTTTGGATTACCATATATAAATGCTCTTTTGGTTAAAAAAAATTATTTGCATTTTTTTAATTTGCGTTATCCTTATAAAATGAGATCCTAAAATTGATAATTGGACAGTAATACAAGTTTTTTTTAAGGTTCGTTGCAATTTTTGTTTTTATATTAGTATTGTTTCATATATATATATATTTTGGATATATGATTTTTTAATGGAAAATAGGGACCTAAAAAACCTTTATTCGAAAATCACTCAAATACGTTATATTTACGCAAATTTCTTTGGTTCCAATTAATTAAAAAATAATTCACACAAATTTAATTAAAATAGAATAATTGAAGAGTAATTAATTACTAACGGACGAGTATTTGGTCAGAGAATCTTCATTCTATTACCGTTAAAGCTAGCCATGGTCCCTCCTACTTGGGCTCAAGGTTGGTCCCAAAATGAAGATTAATCGCAAGAAGGGACCCATCTCTCAAGGGCCTCTTGGGGACTAAATAAGAAATCTTTGCTCTGATAAAAAAGATCCAATCGAAGAAAAATCAGAATCGTAATGCGATTAATTTAAAGTATATTACTTATGAACATTTGATAACAAATAAAACACGTACTACGAAATAATTATTGTGTAAGTAAAAATTGTTTCCTGGCTAGTAAATTTATATATATATATATATATTTTGCAGAAGGAATGTTCTGTAGAAATCATTCTCATTCAAGAAATCACCTTGTTATCGTAAAAATCGTATTGAAATTAATAACTGTTTCTTGTGGAAGAATGATTTGTTGTTCGCAATAATTAATACATGTTAGTTATTTATATAAATTTAATGAGACTGATCTTTTCCCGAAAATCTATTAATAAAAGTAATTGACAGCTAAAACATATCCTCTTTTAAATGTACTACAGCCATAAAATGTAATAATGAATAAAACGAATCGTATTTGGCATTTGATCTTTTTATTCATTTATATTTATTTTCATGTCTATGTTTTTTGTTCAAAATTCTTCCGACTGTAGTTACTTAATATTTATAAATTATACATCATAATATCATTTATAATTCATAATTTTTATATAGTTATAAATATATAACCTAATATTAATTGATTATAGTGTAAGTATCCGTAATTTGTTATTGTAATTTTTTTAAATAACTTTATTGAAATTTACAACTGTATATCACATAATACATTTAGTAAATATGGTCTCAGTTAAAATGCAGTGTTACAGGCGTGAAGAGCAACTACCCACTGGTAGCACTCTAATTATTGTAAATGTAAATATGAAGTTTTGTTATTAAAAAAAAGTAAATATACTAAAAATACAGTTAAGTTGTTAAATATATGGAATTCTCGAAATAATAATAATGAAAAATAAAATTAAAGGCATGATTTCATTTCATTTCTTTTCAAATCTGCATTTTTTTTCAAGGCTGGCCAAAGAATTTACATGTATGTAGAAATAAAGGTTTCTATGTTCATTCATTTCCTTTCAAAACATTTATGAAATGCATTACAATACCTTCATGTAGTTTACTAATTTAAATGTTGCATCTATAATCTTCATTTGGTCATGTCTTAATCTTTTTATATTTTGACATCAAATCTATACGATGTTTAAATATTAAAAAACATGTTACTTACGAGAATATTTTCTGAAGGTCATCATCCATGTATCATTATTCTTTATTGGTAATACTAAGAATAACTTCGTTGATGATATATTTTTAATTAATATGTTTCGATATATGACCTACACTTTTTATTAATTTTATTATAAATATTTCCGAAGAGGGGGACGCAATACCCCTGAAATACTCTAGAATAGAAACA
>NW_027110557.1:150625-152573 GCF_000696795.3 Halyomorpha halys
TATATATTGATTGAGAACTCTGTGTTTTTATACTTTTTGACCTATAGGTATTTGTGATTTTTAAAATAATCTTTAATTATTTTAAGTTCCCAAAGACTTAATATTGGAATTTAAAAAAAAAAACTAAGCAATCAGAAAATTACATTAGGATCCTGAAATGCCTTTCATGAATGATTTGAAAAGAAATAAATTTCCAGTCCTAAACAGTAAATTTAAAATAAAACATACAATTTTTTTTATTTATTTATATTTGAGTTTTTGAAATAAGTAAAACTTTTCTAGCGTCCACAACAGTGAAATAATTACCAAATAAACAAATTATTCATGTTTAAAAATCATTTATATGGTTTATAAATGTATAATAAAACAATACATAACTCATAACTGTCAAAAGAGTAGTCTATAAATAAGTAATAATAAAATTAAAAATACAATATCAAGAGCTAAGAGAAGGATAAAAGATGGAACGAAGCTGACGAGGAATATGAGACTCCAAGATCCTGCATGACCTGAGGGAAGAATTCCAACCTTTATTGGCGAATCCTGCGGTATGTTGGATGAGTGTTCAGTTCATAATGGTAAAACGGGGGGTTTTGAGGTATTTAGCATATTTCCGGAACCCAGTTTGTGGTACCATACCTCAATACATTGGTCGGAAAGGAAGCGGTAAAGGAATTCCTTATTTGGAAAAATCATGAGATCATTCATGTTTTTTTTTTTTTTTAAGAAGATAAAAATAACTGAAGTTCAACACAACTTTATTACAAATTTCGCAAATGAAAAATTTCGATGAAATAAACTTTAACATCTGCGCTAACCATCCTAACCCATTAATTCTTAAACTTTCATCCTTAACAATCACTGATAATCCTCCGAGGCGTCTGAAAAGAAGATGGGCACGAGACCTTCTAGTTTAAATTAATGTTTGAAGTACCACCATTGGGTGGTTCCTTCCCAAGATTTTCAAGTGTATATGAAACATACTAGATATTTACCAAAAAAAAAAAAAAAAAAATCTGCGCGATATACAAAGTAAACCATACAACACCATTTCGTCTTCAATGTCTATTGAAAAAATTAAACCAAATCAAACTGCATCTTCAATAATAGAACCATCAGAAAATAATAAAATGTGATATGGTCTTCTTTATAGGAAGGCTATTGTTATAATAATAATAATAATTATTATTATTATTATTATTAAGGTTATTACTAGCGCTTGTTCAGTAAAGGTTTCAGTCGAAACATAAGGATATAAATTAACAGAAATAGATAACCACAAATACCATTGTGCCAACCAAATTAAACGACAGCTCATAAACGTTCTGAATTCAAAACTTCATTTCACTTTACTCAATAGGAAGAACGAAGAGTAGATGATAATCAGATATGATGAAGTTTTTTTTTTTTAATAATTTATTTATTGTTATTTACAACTGTATACATATATTCACATCAAGTAAATATGCTTTAAGTGTTATAATGGCATGGTGAAAACATATGAAGAATCTACCAAAGGATAGAACTCCAAAAATATTTCTAGAGGAGAAGATCTAGAGGCCATCTTCTTTTCAGACGTCTAGGAGGATTATTAGGTAATGAAGGAGACAGGTTAGAAACCAGTTGGTTTGGGTGGTTAGGAAGTTTATCATGGAAGGATAAGTATTTGGTTCTGGCCAAATCAGCAACATATCGGAAATTGAGGTCCTGATGGATGACATAAGGCGTTTTAAGATGAGTTTCTCAAGGATTTTGCCCATAATAGGTAGGAGGATGGGTGTTCTGGCGGCTTTCGAGGTTTGAGAATCATTTTAACTATGCATAATTTCCGTGGGTTGGGAAAATATGTGGATCTGAGTAAGATAGATAGATTTATTTATTGATAGATATTACAATCTGCCACACAGTTGTGGGCAATAGGTAATATTGATAAATGATCTCATACATA
>NW_027110557.1:153873-179988 GCF_000696795.3 Halyomorpha halys
CCAGAAAGGCACCCGAGCAGTATTGTTTCTTTTCAAGAGCTGAAGAGAGGATCTGAGTAAAGCATTGTAGATGTAGTTGAGGAATAGAACCGATTTTCGAGGAAGATGTTTTAGAATATATGACAGTATATAGCTGATAATGTTAAATGGAAAGGACAAGTTGAAATGATTATAGATGTTGATTGGATAGCGTCAGTTGGAGTTGAAGGAAGGAGGGAATGGAATAAGGATCCAGGATCCGGCGTGTGAAATGTTGTCTGATCGATACATCCTAGTCACAGATGTAGAAATGTGACCGTTGAGTAAAGTGAGTTTCTGACAACTGTGGTATGTCTATATGTTTGTTGTGGAGAAATATATCGAGTTCGTCATGGCGATTATGTAGTCCATTTGCGTTCCATCCAGGGCCTTTGCGCTTATCGTGGGAGATTAAAGGGAATTTCAGTAAGGATTCTAGTGAGAAGTGTGATAAGCGGTTTAATAGTATCATGGTGATCCAACAGGAAGGATGAAAGGAGAGTTTATATGGGGTGGATTGTAGTTGAAATGTGGATGTGGATGAGGAGCTGGGTAATTTGTATGACCCGGAGCGCTGGGTGTTGGATAAACACGTCATGAGGTATGGGGTACAGGATCTATTTTAACCGGTAATTGGGGTGGGTTGTTTACTTGAACAGTTGAATGAGTAGGAGCTGGATGTATGTGACGAAGTTAACACGGAGTAGTGTAAGTCCATTAATCTTTGTTTTGAAAAACAGATAGCTTTACTAATATCAATTCTATTTCGAATTCTTATATAGCTTACTAGAATCAAAGTACTGTGCAATCACTAATTGCAAAATTTGCTCATAAACACCGTTCATCCTACTATATTTTGAATTTAATACACCTTTTTTCTAAGTCACATGCGTTTGGAAGTCAAATTTGGGCGAATTAGATAGGCCTTCTAAGTTTGAATACTGTCAGTGTCAAAAATAATTGATTAATTTGTGGATATAGAACTGAATCTGTTTTAGACGTAAACATTTAGCTATGTTAATTTACCATCGATTGGAGGCCAAAAGCTATTAGTTTGCTGGTTTTCATATTTATTTATCAACTGTTCTAAATAAACTTATCAACGCAAAATTTAATGATCCTTATTTCTCAAATTAAAAGAGTTAAGGGATATAAGCCTTAAGATATATCGAGAGTGCGAAGGCAAATCCCAGCTTCAACGATGAAGCTGGTATTGAAAAAATACCTACCGCAGCACGTAGAAACTATGACATTTACTGTTGTGAGAGCACTGTCATACACTATGAGGTTTTTCATACGTGACAGCTAACTACCACCTGTCCCCATCGCATTATCGCAACTATTTACCTCAATGTGCCAAACTTATCAACTTGTATATTTACTATTTTTTATTTGTCTATAATAACAGTTGTTTTTGTTTTAAATCATTAGATTTATTTATTTATTCACCAAATTGTATTGCTAGCAAAGATAGTTTTTATGTCAGTGTGTAATTCAGTACATATTTCCTTACTTCTGAGATATTACTTTCACAATAGTTATCGGTCACATAGAAATAGGTCTTAAAACGATAACTCAGATGAATAGCAGGAGGCATTGAATGCCATACCTAAAGGGATATCCCATCCAGTAATCAATTTTTCACATTGGTCAAATACTATAATAAACGAATCATTTTGTAACATTAATGTGGAAAGTCATGAAACACACACAAGTTTAAATTAATTCACAAAAGTATTTTCGTTATTAATTAAATCTCAATATTTTTCTTTGAATTATAATTATGACTAAACAATACATTAAAGTACTTATATGTTATTAATAAGTAAATGACAGTCGCACTCTGGCATCCTTCATAACATAAATATGGGGAGCAGGGGGGGGGGAGGGGGAGGTAGCTTATACTTTCATCTTCCCCTAGATTTAAGCATGGAAAGTTCCATTTTGTAATAATATACTAATAGCAAAAAACAAATCTACATTTTTTTTTTAAACAACAGCAAAGGATCGTGTAGAAATACTTAATTTATATTTTTTGTTAAATAATAGTGATCATAACAATCTTCTGTTTTCTAACGGTAATTCACACCAAACATTCTTATTTTACTGGCCTATCATTGATACAGTTGATAATATCACTAATATCACTATGTATTCAATCAAAATGAAACCCTGAAAATCGATTGCAATGGTTTGGCTAATTCAACACTAATGAAGGGGGGGGGGCAGCTTTGTGGAGACAGATGCTGCTACCTATGAATTGATGTTCAACATGATGAATCAGTTTAGTTTACGGCAACCAGTGGACGGAAGATTCCTTGAGGGAGCATCGATGTATGAACTGCTCCAAGTTCAGCCACTCGAAGGACCACTGTCTGCCCCAAATGCTCTGTCAACCGAACTTAGAACTCAGGGAGACATCTCTAAGTCACCTGTCAGTACTGAAAACCTATTTCATGGGTTTTTACCTATATTATTACCAGTATTACCGATATTAATCGACAATGCAAGGGCAATGTATAATTAATGCAACCCCAGTTGATAGCTATCAAGAATACAGAGGATATATACACACTTATACCAGTATATAGTTTCTACCGTAAATAATTTCTAGAGTTTTCGTACGATTTATCTCTTGATGATTTTATTAATTTTTTAACCTTCTTCCCCATGCCTATCTCTGGAATTTCCAATGGAATATGATACCTTATTCTTTTAAAGAGGTTATAATTATAAAGTAGATTTTAAAACTATTTATATCGGGAACTTTTTTGATCTGACGCGTCCTTAAGCCGCGAATCGCCAAAAACTGCAAACAGATTTTTACAGCTTTTGGCGATTTACGAACAAACGGTGTAAAAAATCGAAATTCCTTATAAAAGAAATCCGTTTCAGAATTGAATTCAATTTAAAAAGTTGAACCAATAGCAACTTGTATACATGTCAACAAATCATACATCCTTATCTTCTACTAAACCCGATACCAGCCTCTGTGTCTATCAACCAAATAGTTTTTCTTTAGATGGATAGTTATTTTTATTCCTTTTACGAAAATTATGTAAATATTAGTAGAAATTTTATGAAATACATACACTCAAAGTAACCATATATTGTATGCATTTAGTTTTTTTTTTTATATTATACCAAGAAAATTTATAAATTAGATATAATTTTGAGTTACGATTGTTAAACAGATAAAAATAGATTTTCGATGATGAATACAGTCAATGGTACGAACAAATACTAATAAAACGAAAAAGCGACTAAAATTGGTTTACATATTTAAAATAATAATTAAGGATACTATGCCCTCAAAGTGACATATTTACTTTTTAGAAAATCAATCTAAGATAGTTCTATCTTTTGCTATTAACTCCTGTGAAAGGAAAGTCGTTGCTTAAGTCAGCTTGTTGGCGACATCGGAGACTTTGAGTTGGGATTCAGTTAAAACAATCTAAATAGCTTAGTTGAAACCAACACCCACTCAACACTCGCCTCCCAGTACAATCAACTCCCGAAGACAAAAGAAAGACTTTTTTTCTTTTTCAGACTGTTATACAAGCATTTATTTCATAACATCGCTGAAACATTAGAAGTGTTCTCGTTGATGGAAATCCTAGGACTTTCCATAAAAATAAGTCAGAAACGTGATATAATAATTACATAAGACCCAATGGAGAGAAAAAAAAATTATAAACTTAATAAAAAAAAAAAAATTGAGATATTTAATATAATAATTTCGTAAGGTCCATTAGGAAACAATAAAAATACTGCAGAAGTTTATAATATTCTATTGTTGTGTCAAATTTACATATAAAACATTTTCTTGCAATGTTGCAAATATCTAAAGTATAATTTATTGGCAACAGAATATTTTTTTTTTCTTCAGTAGTATAGAGTGACTATACATGAGTAAACTTTTAAAATAGATAATTTTTTTTTAAATTTAAGTGATCTTTAATGTAATACCCACAATGATGAATTTTAAATAAGAAAAAAAAACTCCTCTACCTTAAGTAGGTGAGTGGTAAGGCGCTTTTCTATTAACTTCAAGAACCTGGGTTCGAATTCAATTGTGGCAGATAATTATTTATTCTGTTACCATATTCTTGAGTCAAACCCGTGATCTAGGGAGCCCTCCTAGTGTCCACCCAGCCTCATAAATTAAGTACTCTTAATCGGGGAAAAAATCTGGTGGTTGAATGTAATCTTGAAAAAATCAGCTCCTTGTATAAACGTTTTTCTAAAACCGGTACTTCCTTACAAAGTACTGAACCCCTGGCCCTTCTTGGGTTTTATTGGTTCCCATTATTATTATTGTTCGAAAGTAATTTCAATTTTCTTTATTAAAAATAAATATCCATCTTTCATTGATGTTAGATATAAAATAAACTAATAAACATGAACTATAAAAATATTTCAAAATTAATTAAAGGAGTTCATTTTTATAACAACAATAGTAAAAACTTTATTACTATTTTTATAGATACAACAGAAACACAAAAATATCGTAAGAGTAGTTTTTTATTTCAGTAATCTTAATTAAAAAGAGGGAAGTTTTATAATCGTGAATTATAAATAAGTTGCCGTTTTGAAACGTGCAAACATTAATTCACACTCAAAAAAGCGTGGTTAGAGAAAGTGGGCTGTTTATTTTTTCCATGTAAATTGACATTGAATAGTTCAGATTCCATTATTTTAATTTACAAATATATTCTGCAATATTCGTCCAATATTACAACAATGCAATAACGTTGCAATAGTTCATTATATTCTCTTTCAAGAGAGATCGCTTTATTGACTTCTCCAATACAGCGGTTTTCCATAACACACAGCATACTGTCTATCTTAAAAGACCATATAAGAAAAAAATATAAACGAAATACATTGGTACAATATTTACAACAAACATATATTTTCTTAATAATTAAATTTCATTAAATTTGTATTTTCTTTTTTTATTTACATCTCTTTCCTTAGTACTTTTTTCCTATTTTTTTTTTGTTACTAACACTATATATTTTATACTCTCAATACATCCCATTCTATCACATCTCATATTCCTCTTTTCCGGTCATCTTCCACAAATATTGAGGTTACTACACTAGTTTTTAAATTCATGGACTCATTCAAAGTTGATACTTTCAGTAGGCGCGCATAATGCATTTAAAGGAAACAAAGAAATAAAAAAGAAAACGTTAGAAACAAATAAAAATAAATTAACAATAGGTAATAATGTTGTCACCAAATATGTAGGTTAAAAACTAATAAATAAGTTAAAAAGAG
This sequence comes from Halyomorpha halys, assembly GCF_000696795.3. Classification (NCBI taxonomy): domain Eukaryota; kingdom Metazoa; phylum Arthropoda; class Insecta; order Hemiptera; family Pentatomidae; genus Halyomorpha; species Halyomorpha halys. The sequence continues at coordinate 159,178 of NW_027110557.1, forward strand.
ATAAAAAGATGTTTAAAACAGATAAATGTAAATGAGTCATATATTTGTTAATTCACTTTAATTTTGTAAAATATCAATGTTTCGCCAATTGCTCTTTTTCGATAAATAAATATCGATACATAAAGACGTAAGATATTTTCGTTCTGGGGGATTACGAGTATTTAAAGTACTGGCCGCAGCCCTGAGGTCACGCCTTAGACCACTTATTAATATTTTACGCCTTCCACGTTTGGTGTAAACGATGGTCCGAAATAACGCTGGAAACGAGGTCCAACAGTGATCAAACAAAATTGAGAGCGTGTATCATTCACGGCTGAGTGAACCCTCTGTTCTTCGGGCCTCTGCGTCTGCCGCCTATCCCGGCTCCCACCCATCGTCATTCAAATTCGTCACCATCGCCCACGTCAACAAAAGATCGACTTCCAACGCCTACAGCGGTCCTATAGAGGACTCTAGATAAAGTCACAGTATTACGGAGAATAAGCACCCCTTTGTACTAAGTCTACAACGCGATGTATGGTGCTTGAATTGCCAGCTCCTTTCCACGGTTTGGGTTTGTTCCGGACAAAAGCATAATAGCGGCTTTAGAACCAGCATATCTGAAGTTTCCTTTCATATATGTAAAGTAGTCTAAATGATAAAACAACACTGAGAACAGTATTTTATTTGCATAAAATAATTTTAATATTAAGGGTTGAACAAATTCTATGCGTATTCCCATTTTACGTACATTAACTATTTTGAAATATTTATATTTTAGTTGGTGTATATTGTAAGCAAAAATTTTGTTTTAAACTAAACCTATTGCTGGGTTCAACAATCAACTAAAATCTATTTTTTTTTAAATATTTATTTATTGCTATTTACAACTGTACATTATAATACATTTAGTAAATCTGATCCAAGTTAAATTGGAGTGTTACAGGCGTGTAGAGAAACTACCCATTGGTAGCACTCTAACAATCTATTCAAGGGCTATAAGTAATAAAGATAAATATATCCATCCATACCAGACGTGTAGAAAATAATTTCAAAATAAATAACTAAAAAAAAATATAAAATTAATTAAGGTTTCAACGATAGTTCAAACACTATATGGTTCATATCTATACTGATTTGAACTGGTGTTATAAATCTCAAATTTACATAAGTTACAGTACTTCTTTATATTTGTTTTTGTTTTTTTAGATGGGAATGAAGAGGGGTTTCTGGCCAAAAAGAACTTTTTTATTTTCTTGCTTAAAGATTGCTGGGGTAAACTATTAATGGCCAAGTATAGCAGACTTGGGCCGTCCATAGCTCAGGTGGTTGAGGCGCAGGTCTTAGCAATCTGAGAACTGTGGGCGACGCTGGTTCGAATCCGGCCTGTGGCGTTGACTTTTTCTATTAAGTGGTGGTCTCACAAAATGAAAACTTGACCCTCCACCACGGTTAGAATAGGTTAGTCACTAGTAATTAAGGTGGACAATTTTTACTCCAGTGCACAAAGCCAGGAATCAAGAATTGATAGGATAACGGAGAATCAATGGAAGACGCTGCGTTTAAACCCAGGAACCCGGGTTTCGGTTGAAGCTAATGTTTAGTCGAAAAATCTCGGGAACAAAGGTATCCAAAAGTCAAACCCCGAGTGTTTCCAAGGATTGAAAAGTGGGTAGGGAATGATCGATAGTGGAATATACGAATGTTTTAAAGGTCATCAGGGTGTACCGGGAAGATAAAAGAGTGGTGTGGAAGAAGAAAACTGACGATGTCGGATGTTATTACATAGGCCATGTTGTTGAGAGGATTCACAAACAGGGATTTCATATCATAAACTTTACTTCTTACTATTATCATTATTATTATTAGCTTGGCACTACAACTCGATGTCGAGTCCTGGCCTCTTGCGCCAGCTTCTTACCAACCAGAGGCTTATCTTATGAGGGAGTACTGCTGACTATGGAGTTGCCGTTGGACTTCATTCTCCCAAAATAGTAAACTATGTTACATGTTAAGACAGAGGCAAGTGCTGCTCCAGTGAGGAACCAAGTCAATGGAAGAGAGCACACAGCCGAGGAGTCCAATATGTGGTGGTCACAAGTGATAAGGGTTTTACCCTAAGGAAGATATGTGGGTTCTATCCGCTGTCCATGGAGGTTAAGTGAGTTTGCTACTCACACTATTACAACCAACAATCACACATGGTTAATTGTTTTATATGAACAAAATTAAGCGAAAGTTCTTTAGAGAATGTTATTTTAAAAATTGGGCTTTAAAATCCAGTCAGACTATTTTAATTAGCTTAATTAAGAACATTACAGCATCGTTACCGTTAATGCTCCTTTAAAAAAAAATGATAAATGAAGAAAAAAGGTAATTTAGTACTTCTTACGTAGTCTTCGTACACAAGTTGATTTCAGCGAAAAATTTTGAAGTGACTTTTCATGCATATGCCCACATTTAATTCAAAAATGTACAATTGTTTTCTTTTTTGAGATAATCTCTTCACACATGCAAACTAACAATAGCCACTTTGCGAGACTTGGTTGTTTGAACCATGAAGTTGTATATCCGCTCCGAAAAGCATTGGATTTTTTTTAGGAACGCAATACATCTCCTTCCCATAAAAAATAATGGATTTAATAAAATATCAGTTAATCTCTTTTGAACAATTAAATTAATTATAAATAATTTTTCTAAATTATATCTTAGGGGTAATCAGAAACTTGTGATTAGAAAATATGTATATTTTATTATCATTCTAATACCAACAATTAATTCTGCATTCCATCATTTCAACAAAATATTGGAACTAAACCATAAATAAATAATTTAAGGCCAGGTAGAGTCCGAATTCCTGGAGGGAAATGGCTTAGACAGTCTGAGAGTCCAGCCATTTTACACGGCTATAGGAGGCAGCCACAGGTTAGTAGGTCAACAACGGTTGTCACAGAAGACAGGACACAGACAACAGTTACTCCACTGAATATTACCGGCTCACTGTGGACTCAAAGCATTTTTTTTCTGAAGAATTTTAATAAATCGCAAACGATATTAGAGAAGTAACAATTACTTAATTGACGATAGACTACTCTAATCTGAGATTTTAATGGCACAAGAAAAAAAAAAGATTAACAGTGTAAATTATTTCAATAGCATAAACAACTATTGTTGAATAGTTTTACTGAAGCACTAAATGAGATTACGGAGCTACTTCAGATTCAATTCTTTTTTTAAAATAATAATAAAAAAAAATGTGGTGCAGTGCGCACATCACACAAACTTAGTTTGTTGACACATAGTCTTTTATGTTTTAAAACATCCATTTCATTATTATTCAAAATAAAAATATATTTCATATATAGATATATGAAAGTATAATCAGACTAGTGACATAGTATCCATGGAAACGGAAAAATTCTCAATACCCGAATTTCTATATCCATACAACTCAAAACCTTGAAAATACGACCTACCAATATCAAAACTCCTGCATTGAATATAAAAATAAAAAAACAAAAAGAAGCAAAACATTTCCACGAACTTAAGCATAAATTTAATTTTGAGAACACCCTTACTTTACATAAAACGAAAATTAAAATACCTCGAGGCACTATATAATTCAGAAAACTTCAACAGTGATGTAAATTTTAAGACGGATTCCAAAGATCTCCATTATTTTATTTCCATAACAACCGATGTCTTAAATAAATAATTATGTTATTTTAGGTTGACATACCTCATTTACCGGCTTTCTATTCATAAAATCAATGAAACATTTTGGTAATTATAATTTTAAATTCGCACGATTTGTAGAAATTTTATTCATGGAAATGCTTTTTTATTTTTGAATTTTAAGATATTTTATAGCATTTCTAACCTTTATCATAATTTTAGAATTTTCATAGAATATATATAATTAGAGGAGAAGATGGTCAGGGGTGCGGTCAGCAGAAAAAAATACAAATAAACAAACGAATTATTTATTTGTTTCGACCTATCGACCATCAGTTATAGGCAGAGATTCCTGCTAAACTCGTAAATAAATAATTTGTTTGTTTATTTGTGTTTTTATCTGCTGACCGCACCCCTGACCATCTTCTCCTCTTATATATCTACGGTCAACTATCTTCACCTCATTATGAATGTATATATAATATTCATTCATAATATGATATATAGAATATTTAACCCCTGCTAATTATTAGTTTTTCTAACTGTAGTTTTTTAGAAAAAAAAATGTTTTATCTCAAATTTTTTAATTAATAATTATAATAAAAAAAATTGCACCTTCTTCCAATAGTATTTATTTATTTATTTTTATGACGTTTCAGCACTTAAGTAATCATCAAGCCTACAAAAAATAGACTCACATTATATTAAAGTAAGCAATCACAATAAATTAACTTACTTCATTCATATTAGAATTGAATAATTCAATTATCAAATTTTTGCTATTAAATATTAAACCATGTCATTATTATTTTAACGAATTAAATCTAGGAGTCATGAGACTTTAAAACATCTCACCCTTGCCTGCTTTGAATTATACTTTTAAAAACATCCATTACTTCATTATCGAAGAAAAAATAACCTCTGTATTTTATTGAGAATATGTGTTGCAAAGCCCAACAGAAATGATATATATATATACGTCTTAATGGGAATGCTAATAGCAAAAGATGAAGGTGAAAATGTTCTCCATTTCCCTCGTTCCCTAATCCCCTAATGTTGCATTAGGCTGATGGGAACTTACCGAGAAATTTCCGTAAGAATTAAGGTAAGCTCTTGGCGACAAGGCATGCTTTCAAATGATTTAAGCCTTGAGAAAATCCTAAAAAGCTTGCCAAAATGTGGATTTGCTACTTTCATGGCTGTAAATGACGAAAATTAATTAATTAAAATTCAAGAAGTGGAATAAACCGGTAAAAACTAATAATTAGCGGGGGTTTAAAATTAAATTATGATTATAATACATTAAAAGATGAAATGTTATGAAATTGCACTGGATATCGTTTATAACAACCTCTAAGAACATATCTATGTAACCTATTCGGTAACACTAAAAGATAGCTTTATTTGGAAGATGATGTAGAAATATATTTTTTTATAAGACAAACATGCGTGGCAATGCTAAAGATCCATACCATGGCAAAAAATTAGGTTTATTTAGTTTCATTCAGTTCATCTATTTCTTGTGATTGTTGCTCAGTTTGATTTCTCACTTACTTAAAACCATTACAAATAACATGGAATCAATTGATAGTGAAATTAAGGACTGTAATTATCTGAGAAAAGAATCACTAAGTTGAGTTGAGTTGAATAAAGTTAAAAAAATTAATTTTGTCTAAAAATTCCAAAAAAAAAAACAAAGATTATTTTAAACTTAGTATAAAAGTAGTTTTCTCTTAAAATGAAAGTAGAATCAATTAATAAAAAAAATGTATCTAAAAAGGATTTTACATTCAAAGTGATTCTAAACAAAATTAAAATATTTATTTGAAAACAATAAGCATATATAATTAATTAATTACTCATAAAATTATCGATTAGTGAAAGCATAAACCTATCATGTTAATAATTGTCCAATTTTTAACTGAACAAGTCTTAAATAAAATGTATTCGAATGTAAAAAGAAAGTTCATCTGGGGCAGCCATGACAATGAGAAGTACTCATATAGGCAGAGCAATAGTAAAACATTAGTACATAATTAATTTATATTCAAAGAAGAAAGTTGACCGTAAGCAGTATATTGTAGAAAGTGCGGTCGATAAAGGTGTCAAAATAGTAGAAGAAAACTATTTATTGTTAACATAAATATTGGTTAGCAAAAAATAGTTTCTTCCTTTATTTTATACCTTTATTGGCCGACACCCGAACGAATCTTCCTACAGTAATTAATTTTTTTTATTTTAGCAAGAAATGTTTCTCGAGGTTAGCGAATAGAAATATAAATTAAAGAGAAAATGTTTCATTCAGGTGAGAATATAAAATTCCCCGTTTTTCAAGAATCAATCATTACCCGCACATAATATAATATCTGTAAGATAAAAGAAGCGTTGAAATTGGGAGGATACCGTACTAAATACGCTAACAATAGTCAATAATTTCCAATTAATTATGCTAGCATACATACTGCATGTATTAATTAATTAACGATTCGGTAATTAGATTTAAAAAAAAAAAGATATACCAATACTCAGGTTGTAGTTCTTAACCCGTCATTGGTCGCTGTGTGAGAATTTCTATCATGGTGATTGTTTTTTGAGTCTGGAAACTGCTAGAAGAAGACTGTGGTTCCCATCTTCCTGGAATCTGTAGTTCACAGACTCTTTTTTCTATACCTCGGTCCCTTCACCACTCTAGCAGCTCCGGGTAAGCGTCTAGCTCTCTTTCCCTGACAATATTTCACGCGCGACTGAGGCTGCTCTAAAAATATTCAAGTTGTTAAGATTTTTCTCACATGCGCCAAGTGTTCCCACAAGGGAAAAAAATAGCTGAACTAGGGAAATGAAGGCTTGAAGAGGCAGGAACTTCATTATACAGGTACGTATTATTTACTATGAATTGTATTTCGATATTATAAGTGTATGTTAAGATATTCTTAATATCAAAAATTTGTCTTTTCATGATTTCCCTTCATCACTGAATCCGTACGAATATTATTTCTTGTTAATTTTTGGGTTATATTCAGGCATTCTAAACAAAAAAGAATTGCCACCAGTTTACAAGACCTATATGTTCCAGTTATACGGTGTTCACTTGGACCAGTTGTGCACATGAGATTTCTTCAGACTGAGCATTTTTGTTTTATATTTTTATATTATATTTTAATGATTAGTGTTATATTCTTATAATATGATATATCTGTATTTTGATTCTTTTTATAACTTTGTCTGTCTCAAAATATTGTATTATATTTATTACTATTTTATAATTATGTTTGCTTTTTAATTTTTTTTAAACTAGCTGACTCTAGTATGAAAATAAATTTTTATAATACCTTTTTTGTTATGCTGAAATAAACCTAATATAAATCAAAATTTTATATTTAAACAAAAACGTTCAAGAGCTCTAAATAAGAATGTCACGCACGACCATCCGTGTTAAAATTGATCTGGCGACCGATGATAGGTTAAACATTATATTAAAAATAATTATATTGTATATTTGTGTGTTTATAGTAATGGCTTATTACTTAATTATCATGATTACTAAATTATTATTTTTTCAAAATTCTAATACAGTTTTATTCGTTTATAGTTTCCATCACTAATTATTTATTTATTAATTTATATTTATTCATGATATCTAAAATCAACTATGCATTTAAATTTTATTTGAAGATAATGAATGCACTCTTGTTTTTAAAATAAGTTATTTATGATTTAACGTACATTTACATAATACGGCAATATCGATCCCATTTCTGACTGACTCTAAGGAGCTATGGATTTTGACAAATGAGGTGTCAAAAGAAAGGGAATTTCATACTGCCCTAAAGTCGGCGGATCGAGACGTTACAAATTTGGTTTTAATGATTTCGACGCGGGCTTCAATATTCAACATATAGGGTTCAGTATCTTAAAGCATACAAATGATTTGTTTTTGAGCACGATTTAGCACTGAACCTCATTCCAAAATTAGCTTCTATAGCACTATACTTATCGCATGTTGTATCGTTTTATCCCATGTTTAATTAAATGTTATTAATTTCATTCAGTAACTTACTACGCTATTGCCACCCATAAATATTGACCAATGAATAGGTTTTATTGCTCAAATTACACAGTGATATTCGAAGAATGTTTAGAACAATCTAAGTACAAAATAATTAAATAATATGTTATGTCTTTCAATTTCTGAATATGTAACTTTCTTTAAACTGACTCAACCAATTTTCAATTTTCATGTTGCATATGTTCTCAAATTACTTAGACCTAAAACATCCGCTCATGTACGCCGTAGCTATGAGATCTCAGCGAGTACATTTCATGGTTAATATAATAAGTTCACGGGTAGCGGAATATTGACTGTAAAATCACAGTGATATTTTCCAGTGGGGAAATGTAATTACTTATTACGAAAACTGTTACATAGTAAAGTTAGTATAAAGATACACTATATACAAACTTTATAGTCTTCACAAAGCTTTGCTAATGGCGTATGTTGAATAGACTTTCTTGGTAATATTATTTTTTTTATATGGCTTAAATTTCGAATGAACTAAAAAGAAGGAAACATCTAATGTGAGAGTTCTTGCAGGGGTAACTTGTATTCATCACCCAACCACAACCCGAAGACTGAAGCCCAGACTGCTGCAGGACTTCGTGTTCTAGGTTCTATATTAAGTTCTATATTTATCAGTTTTGCTATTGTTTCTCTAAAATTATATTTTATCTCAACTTCTTTTATTTTTCCTCTTCATCTTTTTCTTAAATTCACTTTCTTCTGTTTCCATTAGAAGTCAATTATTTATTTTGTTAAATCCATAAATGTCATTGTTGGTTTTGTTAATAACTTTACTTTTATCTTTTATTAGGAATTATTATTTTAATATATTTATTTCATCTTATATTTTTTTAATTTATAATATTGTACATAGTTAGGGGTTTATTTTGTATGAGAATATACCCGTCCATAATAAATTGTTAAAAAAAAAAAAATGTACCTCTCACGTTAATCATGTAAGGCCGATCATTTATTAAATAAAAAAAAACAAATGTTTATATATAAACTCTGTTAGACTTGTTCAATAAATATATTTAAGGTAAACCTTTCTCTATTACTGAAAATATGATAATTTTTTTACTGAAAAAATAATATATAAAATTCTTGATAAAAACTATAAGGGAGTTGCAATTCTTAACCTTGGAAATCTAAAATCAATCCTAGATCTCACAAGGAAAAAAAAGTTCAATCGTTGCGTTTCTTGTAGAAAAGGTGATATTTCACATTTTTTTTTCCTACTCCCTACTAACACACCATATCCATATTCAAACTTTTATAATTTTACATTAACTACTTCTACAAGAAATTTAATTTCAATACCCAAAATACGTTATAAAACTGAACATAATTAGTTTAAAGAATTTATTTCAAGATAGTTTTTAATTGAAAAGATTTTTATACTTTTTTGGGCTTCTTAGAACGATATTTTTAAAAGGAAAAAGCTAGGATGAGAACTTTAAAAGAAAAAGCTTTTATAAAATTTATAATTGTTTCCCAAGAATATACAATTATCTCGTCTTTCATCATAAGTGGACGAAAGCTTGTATAAAAATTGAAGTGTAATAAATACGCAATCGTTTTATTTTATTTTTAAAAGTATAGCAATCATTTTACCTAAAACATTTTTTAAGGTTTTAGTACTAAAACAATTATTTTTTTTTACTATTGAACTAGATTCAAAGAAAAGTTGAGATATTACTACTAAAACAGGAATATCAAATTCATATAACGATTTTTATTGGTTCAAAAAAATGTGTTATCCACTGAAAAACAGTAGTCAGAATTTCGGTACTCCCAACACTCCAGTAATCCGATAATAAAAAAAAAATGTCACTGTTTTTGAGAAAACTCAACAGGCAATAAAATTTTTGTTTTCAAATAAAAGTTAACATGTGTAAAGGACATTTTGAACTTCCTGATCTATAGACAAGTTAGAGTAATCACTGTAAAAATCGAAATTGGAAAAGTTTACACTATTTCGACATCGGGTAATCCAATTACTGTGGAAGTGTTCATAATATATATTTTTTGGAATTTAAAAAAACATAATATCTATTGTTTAAATAATTGGATTCTGTAAAACTATTTTAATTAATAATTCCTGTGGAAGTGTTCAAGATATATATTTTTTTGGAATTGAAAAAAACATAATATTTATTGTTTAAATCATTGGATTCTGTAAAACTATTTTAATTAATAATTCTTGTGGAAGTTTTCATAATATTTATTGTTTTGGAATTGAAAAAACATAATATCTATTGTTTAAATCATTGGAAAACTATTTTTATTAATAGTAGAAACATGTAAAATACAAATTTTTTGGTAAATTCCCTTTTTTTATCTCGTTTTAAATAAATCCAAACTAAGAGTATTTTTAATTTTTTCACTTATAAATGGTCAATTTTATAACTTTAACAAATTAAATCACCACTAAGCATTACTGGGGATGTAAAATAAAACTTTTTTTATTCTTTTTTTTATTTTTTTTTTAAAATTTTTTTAAAATAACTGTCAAATTTCCAATAAAATATGTAAAAATAAATAAAAATAGTTATGTTCATGCATATTGTTGAATTTGTTACACAATTTTTCCAATTATTTTCTGTAATCCGAAAACCCCCTTGTTGCAATTAGTTAGGATTACCGATTATTTTTTTATTTTTTATGATTTATTTCGGTTGTCCAGGTTAAAATTAGTAATTTTAAGCAATCAAATGAATTTTGTTTGAGGTTTCGACCAAAATTTTTAACTTTATCATTTTCATATTATTTCATTAATCACATTCGAAAATTATTATAAGGTGACAATAAACCTATGCTGTAACTTTTTCAATATTAATCTGAAGACCATCCAACATGAAACTTCAGTAATGAAAATAAGGAATATATCGAAATTGAGAAAGAACATTTGCTGTTACAGGTTAAAGAGTTCTTATTTAAAATGATTACTCAAAAAAATAATAATTTTGTAGGTTTGGAATGATACTTATTAATTTGTTTTAACAGAACTTACTGGTATTCTTTAACTTTCACTTGTTATACGAAATATATTATAAAATTTTGCAATCACGAAAAATATCAAATGCGAATTTACGGGAATACACACTTTAAGTCCCGAGTTCAAATATCTAAATCCAGTAAAATAGTGTGTTAGCGTGTACGTTGTGAAACCAAAGTGGTGAAAATTACGTTTGCTGGAATCATGTAATGGGGATATGTATATAATTGCGATGTAATAGCAATTTTAGCACTAAAATTTAATTAACAGTAGTGGAATATATAGCTTGTACATTTTTTTTTTTTTTAAACAGCTCTTACAATTTTAATTAAACCCGCCTTCCTAATCAATGTACAATAATATAGTGTGTAATATCAGCTAGGTTTTAATGTTATTGAAATATGTCTGACTGGGCTTAAATGCTTAATTAAAAAAAAAAAGATGTATCTAAAGTGCCAGTACATTTGTTTATTTAAAATAATTAATTAGAACTCTAGTTAGCAGAGAGATAACATTAATAAATATAAGATACGAAATAAAATAATTTAATATTCAACTGAAAAAAATATTTATTGAAGTATATTAATACCAGTAGTCGCAATCAAGGGTAATCGAGTGTTCATTCGATATAATATATATTGAAAATATAATGAAAAAAGTTATACTATAAATAAAATTGAATATACTAAATAAAATGGAATATAATTAAATAAAAAGGAAAATCAACTAAAGAAGGAAATAAATGTTTTCAAATTCTCTTACTTGTTGTGTCAATATTCAGATTTTCACTTACCTATTTCCATCCTGAATAATAAAAATATTACTGTCGAATCGAAGATTAATTTAATCTCAAATTAGTGCGGTGAGTGAAAATTCCTCACACCAATTGTTTTTAAATCCATAGGAATATAAAATTAAATATAATATCTTAAAATAAAAAATTATATCGAATTTTTTTTATGATTGGAGGTTAAGAAGCCTTTAAAGTAAACAGGAACCTTTTATTTCAAAGAAGACTACAGTTTATTTAAATTATTTATTATTGTTAGATCGAAATTATTTAAAATCAATATAGATATTATTTATTTTCAGCTACATTTAAGTACATATACATATACTTTTTTAACTTTTAAAAATTTACTTATAAAAGTGGTTGAAATAAATTGTTTCTTTGTTTTTTTCGATGAAATTATTTGTCCCTGTTCTTCACCATCACCCAGACCAGCTTAATTTCAAATTCGATTTTATATCATTCCTTAAGATATGTTTTCCAAGTCATGAAAAGATTTTCAAATAAATAATACTTGATGCAAGAACCCATTTGTAAGAAGCTAAAGGAACTAGGAAGCCGAGAGGCATTGAGACCTAACGACACGGAACTGGGAGAACCAGCGCTGATGACTTCTCATGAACTGTTATCATTTCATTTATACAAATTCAAAGGGACATCCTAATACTTATCATTGCTCCACTTTAGGGCAGGCAAAGGGCTCAAGGGATTTCATTAAATCGTTCAGCCCTCTCCATTCTTAAGCCCTAACAGTCCCATCCTGTCTTCAAATTGTCTTCAAACCGGAAATCTTTAGTAGGCGTTTTATCATCGTTTGAAACTGAACTTCTGTGAGATTTATAAACTGATTAGATCCCTATAATTAACTTTTAATTAATTAATTAGTTATTAATATTTTTTATCAACTAATATTACAATATGTAATCGAAGACAATGGGTTGAAGACACAAAGGTGGATTCGCAAAGAATTTGCAATTCTCAGTCTTCATTCTTCCTTCAAGCCATTCTAATTTAAATATGTTTATATATATAGCATAGTAATATATTGTGCCAAGAAATAATTTACTTATATGTTTAAAACAAGCAACATAAAAATAAATTTTACTGTAATATTCAAAACTAATTAATCTATATATTTTTTCTGCAATTTTAGCCCCCGAGTTATTATGAAAATAAATATTTTTTAAGCAAATTAAACTAAATTAGTGGTTTTAAAAGTCTAATAACGATTCAAACGTATAGATTCCTAAACAAGATATGTACAACTATATAAATCACGTAGATCAAAGTTTTGTGTATAAAAGGATCGAATACTATCTATAAATCCTTGCTGAGCCTAACAAGACATTTTACAAATACAAAAAGGAGAGGGCAATCTAAACACTTAGATAAATTACGAAGCAATATCTCCACTATAAGAGACCCAACAATTAAGGACTTAAATAGGAGGTCTTAAACAATTTACAGGTCTTCATGAACATTTGTTTATGATCTATTTTACAGCTCGCGAGGGGCCACGTAATGGATAAACCTCTTACAAACAACTTAAATAAACTGGGGATAGGTTTTCCCCGCCACACTGAATATAATCTAGAATTCTTATAGTGTTACTTTGCTTCGTAAGAGATAGCATTGACGTTTATAGTTTCATATTTTTGAGAGTGGCACACCAGTGGTAGTGTATTCCTAGAATTGTAGGTGTAGAGAAGTATACATTCTGATTGGTGGTTATAAAATTAAAATTTAAATTAATCATATTTTTTTTATAAATTTCAATCTTTTTTTTCTTTCTTTTTTTATAAACCCTTTTCTGGCCATTTCTGACATACTGGAGGGAGGCAGTTATTTACAGGTGACCGCCACATAAATAAAAGTCAACCCTCCCAAACCGGATTTGAAGACTTTCTTAGTGATACCATTAATATATGCAGCATACGTACAATTTATTAATTAGCTGTCTGCTTTAGGATGGATTTCCATGTTTGTTTCCATTAACCATGAAAACATCAACACCATTGTCGAAGCGTTGAAGCGTATTGAGAAATTGGCACCAGAGGGTGAGAAATAGGAAGGGAGTTTTGGACAGATCCTCGGCGAGATCAGAGCATTGATCCAAGATCCCTCCTGCATAATGCAAGATATGTAACCGCGGCATAGAATTGCTTGCCAGCCATTTTGCCGGCGGTTGTCACGCTTAAATAGCATTGAAATATTTACGAAGGCATAGCTAAGTAGCAATGATTTATCGCTAGCTTCGTACTCAACTCAGCTCATCCTTGCAAAATCTTACTTTTACTACCCTTCCTCTAAAAATCAAAAATTGATTTTGATGTTTCAGCGTACATTTTGATTCACGATTAAAATAGAAATATTCGTACGTGTATATCTATATTTACATGAATATTGTCATAAAATCTATATAGGAGTGTCACTCACTCAAACAGAAGTAAGCAACGGACGCGACCTCAGATGGCTCATATAACAAATCTATCATTTAACTCTTTAGGTTATCGTGAATTGAGGATATTTTATTTCTATTTGGCTCATTAGTATCAGAGAAACATAAAACCTGTATAATTTCTTCTTCAGAGACATCATTATAACTTATAATGTAAAAAAAAGTAATATATCAAAATCAACATCAAATATTTCTATTCACATATACATAGCATATATGGTAACGAAAAGTGTTGCGATTGGGAAAAATTTTAATGAAAAAACGCGCGTTCCAAATAACCAAGCCCCATGAAATGGAGTGTGTGTGTAAATTACATATTTAAAGTAGTGGAGTGTTATAATAGAAGTTAGAATATACTCGTATTTTAAATCTAATGTTAAATAAAATTATTCTATTTTCATGTAATTAATTTCATGATGCTTAAACATATTACATATTGTGTTTTCATTCTATTTTTAAACTTGTTTTATCTGTCCTCTTAATTTATTACCTCACTCAGTATAAAATCATTGTTTTAAAAAATAATATTCTTGAGCCCTCACTTATCCTCCACTAGCTTTTAATAACACTGACGCGATTGAGAGAATCGCCGGGATCTTCCGAAGTCCCCTCCCCTTTCCTCCACAAGTGAGGGAAGAGCTCGGTATGTAAATATGTAAATATTGTAAATATGAATTTTATTTTTTTTATTTATTATTATTTTTCTCCTTCCGTTCTATTTCTTATTTTGATATCATTTAATTTTTATATTTCTAAATATGGTGTTAATGAGCTCTATCATCTGTATTACCAATGTCTAAAAAATATGACACAATGTAATATTATAAAATTTAAAAAATATATATATGTATAAAAAAAAAATCCTCGAAATTATTAACAATATGAATCATAAGCTAACAAATATCTATCGTTTGAGCAAATATTATTTATATTCCTTTATAATATTTTACTTTTATTTACCTATATATGAAATATTTTGTTAGGGGAAGTATTGTGATCGTGAAAAATCTTGTGATGGCGGAATGAAAATTGTTACCAGATAAGTTGTTAAATGGTTTGCTATTTAAGTTGCGCACAGTCAATAATAATAATTTTTAAAAAAATTTGTAATGCAAACACTGTATAAAATTTGTTACACAAGTCAAACAATATTATAACAAAGTTTCAAATGAACGAGGTTACGAACTCATGAGCCCCAACTAAATAACTTATTTCTTAGAACGCTTTCATCACCAATGCATCAACTTCGTCTTCACTGAATTAGGAGACACTGAAGAGAATTTCCGTGAGGCCGTGAGAATATACAGTCTCCTACCTCGAAGAACTTCTTGCCTAAGCATCCTACACTAATCTTTTCCAGGGTGATCCCCTTTGAAGTCCAAAAAGGGTTGAACTGAGATAAGCCACTCTTTGGAAGTTCTTTGCCACTTGTATGAGAACAAAACTTTTACCTTGGCGAGATGCTTTTTCTGCCTAGATGTGAAGTCTTAGCAAACTTCTCTAAGTTCTCTAAAGTATGTTTGGGAAGTGGAACAATTTGTTGGCAAAAGGAAATGTTTGTATATGGAGTTTATTTTGCTACTACATGGCGAACTTTAGGTTTACATTGTTAATTGTTTAAGGAAGACATGGCTATTAGTGCTAATTTAAAGGATGTAAGGTAAGTTCAAAGGATGTAATCCAGGATTACAGAAATTTTTTATTTGATGCGAAAAACAAGAATTACAAACTCTTTTTACTATGTTGATTCATTTATAAAATTGTCATGAAACTTAACTACATACCCTTGAGAACCGAAGTGCTCGTCAGAGTTTGAAACCTTTCATATAAACACTGTTCAAAATTTATATTGCTCTCATAATAGGTACTTCGCTATAGCTTTTTTTTTATTAAAATACCACATTATAACTTCAAAGTCAATGTATAAAATTAAGCAGCCCATGTTCCTATTTAAATATCCTTCGGCTGTGTACAAATACTGCAAAATTTGTTTATTCTGTTACACTTTGCTCAAACTTAAGGCAACATTACAATTGCCAAACAGTTTAAACAGTTTATGTTTATTTTTTCGTCTCACACAAAATGACAAAAACGATTCATCAGCTAGAAACACTCGTTCTGTAACATGACTTTTTTCCTTGTCACCTTTTATTGATTTTTTTTCTCGTATTTACCTTCACTTACTTATTCACTAAATCCATTTAAAAGAGGAAGTATTAAGCTCTTGATAAATTTTGAATTTTTTTTTTATGTTTTAAGATTTTAGACAGCTAATTTTTATGTCCCTGAGTCCAAAAAAAAACAAGTATATCAAAATGATGCCTAACTCAGAAATGAAAAATAGTACGAAACTGAAACCTTCTTAAGATAGGTTTAGGTCTGGGACGTTATATAAACCTTTCGGACCCGAATTCGGAAAACGAGCCCCAATCTGGTACACAGATGGCTCAGTTAAGAAAGGGAAAGCAGGGTCTGGTGAAGATGGACCAAAACACGAAAGGACTCTGCCTATGGGATGGGAAAGCCCCGACAGTCTTCCAAACTGAGGTAAATGCCAAGATGTAGCGGCTCGTGAAAACCTAAAGAAGTGTCCTAAAGGTTTTTTTTAAATAATTTATTTATTGTTATTTACGACTGTATACATATATACACATCAAGTAAAACCTAAAGGTAAAACTATCGACATCATATCAGATAGTCAAGAAGCACTATAGTCAAGGCTATACAGCCCTACAAAATAATATTATCCATGGTATGATATTGTCTCGATATCCTAAAAACGTTTGCTTAAGGCAGCAATCTTAGTTCAATCAGGACAACTGTACATGAAGGAATCAAGGGTAATGAGATAGCCGATGAATTTGCAAGAAGCTCAGAAACAGCATTTTTGATGTACCTTACTGTAGTATATCCACTAGTGTGATAAGGAAACAGATGGATTCATGGAAATAGAGAAGAAGAAAACATACTGGGCTAGTAAACATGGCATGAAACAACCTAAGCTCTTCATAAATGTGTTAAAGCAAAAGGCGAAATTTTACCTAAGCCTGGCAAGAAATGAGCACAGAGTAATAACAGGTATCCCCACGGGCGGGTTTCCGTTAAAATATCATCTGAAAAAGATGAAGGTAGTGGTATATTTTATATGTCTTCAGTGCTGAGAGTACGAAGAAAAGGCTGTGTATATCCTATGTCAATGTGAAACCCGTATCTTTTACAGATTGGAATTCTTTAATGATGCAGTAATCAATAATCTGCAATAATCAATTATCTGAAGACATCACTAGAATAAAACCAAAAGACCTAATGTGCTTCATGGAATCTCTGGACAAGAAATAAGGTAAACTCTAATGGATAAACTCACAAAAGATCCCAATGGATCGAGTTGAGGAAGGCTTTGTCACCCCTTTCGTCTAATACT
The DNA here is from genome assembly GCF_000696795.3 of Halyomorpha halys. Taxonomy (NCBI): domain Eukaryota; kingdom Metazoa; phylum Arthropoda; class Insecta; order Hemiptera; family Pentatomidae; genus Halyomorpha; species Halyomorpha halys. Next base: position 176,556 of record NW_027110557.1, read on the forward strand.
AATAATACATAAAACTCTTTCTCTAGAATCGACTTTTTGAAAATGCCACTTTATACCTTTGTTTTTTTTTTGACATTTTTACCATTGTTTTTTTTTTTTTTTTTTTTTTTTAAAGACCTCAAATGATTTTAATTAGACCCGTCATATCAATGTAAAATTATATGTGCTTTGATGTAAGCTAGGTCTGTTTCTAATTAACAGTTTGATAAGGGTTTAATGTTAAATTTTCAATCATTCTGTAAAGTACCTCATATTAGAATAGATAATCTTAAAATTAGAAAAAAAAATTAAAACTAACAATATTATAGAGTTACCAAGGTTGTTATGATAACTATCAGATTTTAGATTCACTTACACAAATACGAACGAAATAATGAGGGGAAGGTATTGAGATCCTAAATAATAAAGGAACTGATGTTTTAAAACGTGAAAGGATTCATTTTATCTCTAAGTGCGGTTGTTAGCGGAATCTTGTTTGAAAAAAATTTATTTTAAGAATAAACTCATCTATTAAATTATAAGCTTTCATAGCGTCTTTCAAGATTAGGAGAAATGATTATATTACAGTTACGAATTTTTACGATAAAAATTAAGATCAATATTCAAAAATGAAAAAAAAAAAAGAAAAGAAATCACAGATTAAAATGAAATGATAACCAAAGAAAATAATAAAGACTTAATATATGGATATTGAATAGGCATGGGTCTGATTCGCAAAATAAAAAAAAAATAATTAAAAAAGTTTTCTTTAAAATCATAAAGCCTTTGAAGCATGACTTTCAAACATCCATATAACTTTTCAAACGATCTCACCAAAAGATGCTATAGGCAGAAGTTTGAAGGAAATGATTATTTTCATATTATAAGTTTCTCTCCCCAGGCTTTGTTCCGAGAAAAAAATATTTTAGCAGCGTTCCTCGGACATTGATATGGAGGCGGAAACACGGTTCGTTGGCCGGGCCATACAAGAGGAATTATAGTGGCCGGAAAAATGGGCCAATATTTAAGGTAGGGTAGAGTTGGCAAGACCCCCAGGGGTGCTGTAGCCCTGTTGCGTCGGGAGGGAAAGCACCTCTGAGAGGATATCATCTGGAATGATGACCTGATGAAGGAGTCATGGGGATCATCCGCAATAGCTTCACCTTCTCTAGTTCCAACAATGGATAACGCCTCTATAAAATCTTCACAAGGCAACTGAGGAAGGGAGATAGAAATCTTTAATTATGATTGATTAATGTTTTTAAGACAGGTGTATCAATAAAATATTTGTTTGACTTTCGAATTTTTTTAGCACTATGTCACGGATTACGAAACATGCTTTCTTCATTGTTATGAAGTACGGAAATAAAACTACTGAAATCGAAAAAATTCGATTTGGTATTATTTATGAATAAATGTAATTGATAAAACTGCATTAATCATCCTTATTAATTAAAAAATCCTTTAGAGATGCTTAAAAGAAAGTTGTTGGTTTCATTTGATCAACGACTATTAACTCCCATACCACCCAGACTCACTTGTTTCTAGCTTGTCTCGCTTTTCAATTTCTGATAATCCTCATAGGCATCTTAAAATAAGATGGCCCCCATCCCTTCTACTCTAGAAATGTTATTGAAGTTTCATCAACGTTTAAATACTCCATGGCTTATGGCTGTATCATGACATAGTAATGTATCTAATATAACATTTGCTTGATGTATAACTGTATACATTGATGTATAAATGTTTTACTTTATGCCTGTTTTATTGATGTATAAATGTTTAACTTTCCTCCGTATATATAAACAGTACTGGTCATGCCGTTTTCGAAATCTAAAAAATAAGCTTGCACATGCGTAAAGCGAATTTTAGCCCGCTTTAGCGAAAACGAATTAAAACACGCTTTGGTAGGAAATTCTGTATACTTTAATTTTTTATTAGTTGTTCTTCGTAAAATGGATAGCTTCCTAGTCATCGGCGAACGACTAAGATACATTTCAAGGTTAAATAAAATTCGTCGTACAGCCAGTGGATGGAGAATGAGCGAATCTGAAATTCGGATTTACCACCTTAAAAAAAGTAGAAAAAATATATACACAAGTGCAAGGATTAATTTCATCTCTAAATGGGATGGTAAGCGAAGGCTGTGTGAAGCAGGCATTAGATTTTATATTAATTTCATAATAGCTATAATTGCTAGTTTGAAAAAATTGATTTTAAAAGTAAAATCATTTATTAAATGAGCTTCCATAGTTTACTTTAAATTTAGGAGAAATTGTTATATTACAGTTACGATCAAAATTAAGATCAATATTTAAAAATGAAAAAAAAAAATCGTTGTACAGCCAGTGGATTGAGAAGTATCGAACCTGGAATTCGGATTTAGCACCCTTAAAACATAAAGATAAACAAAAACTATATATATGTATGTATGTATGTTTCTAGATCATAAGTATATGAACATAAATAAACCTTTTTAGAACCTGGACGGACTATGCTCAACATTTGATATATTGCATGGGCTCTTAATGGCCTCATAGGCTCTGACAAGGCCAGACTTGGATGAAATTTCAAAATTAAACATAGCTAAGGGTTATTAATTACACTAATCAATCTTTTTCTTAAGAACCCTTATACCCTTTCGGGAAGGGGGTGGGTGAGACTAGCAGCTTTAATTGCCAAGCAATTTTCTTACTACGTTAAATTTTAACGATAAAGAAGTAACTATCAGATCTCATCTGCTGGATAGATATAAATGAGAAAAGGGAGAAATGTAAATTTTAATTGGGGGCGGGCTTTCAACGAAGGACCATCGAAAAATTATTTACACTTCATTCGATTATATAATTTTAAATAGCTGAAGACAAAAGTTGTATGATTGATTAATAAATTGTAAGTATAAAATCAAATTAGTCTTCGAATGTAGTGATGAAATTGCAATTACGAGTCCAAGGAATTTGATTAATTCGATAGAATAATTAATAGCTCTTTTGAACTGTCAGGAACACCTCACCGTTTGTTCATTATCCACCTGCGAGCTACATATAAATTTATTCATCATCAAACTACTATTTAATTAACAGATTTTATATCCTCTAAAAACTGTTATATAAAGTGAATTTATTGCTAATATTTCAGACCGGAAACTCGACATTATTTGATGAATAATTTGTGTGCACTTTTTTGTATCTTTATTGCATTTCCAGTTAAAAAATGAGTCTCCTAGTCAGATTGTGCTACCTGCAAAAATGGTGACTGCTTCGAATATACAAATAATTCATTTTTGAGTTCTCATATGTGTAAATTTTTAATATATTTTATTAAAGAGAATTAATACCTAAGTATTAGTATTTGAAAGCTTATTCATAAAATATATATAGAAGTAGAAGAATAAAAAAACACTAAATAATATCAATAGTACTCACTAAATTAAAAGAAAAAAATAAATTAAATA
>NW_027110557.1:180038-182121 GCF_000696795.3 Halyomorpha halys
ACCTGGCCTATTACTAAGGGATTAAAAGCTTCTAAAGATTTTCGAAAATAAAGTATTACTCAAAATATTCGGACCGAAAAAGGATGAATTAACGGCAGAATTTAGAGGATTACACAACACTGAATTAAGGGACATATATCTGGTAAATATAATTCTAGTTATAGCATTTCAGCGTATAAGATGGGCGTGTAAGGTTGTAGCGCTTAGTAACGAGAGGATCCCTAAAATGTTAATAATCACTGAATCAACGGGTAAACGTCCGAGGGGTAGACCGAAACGTAGATGGGAGAATTGCGTAAAAACTGATTAAGTAGAAATGGGTCTGGAGGGGCATCAAAGGATGGATGGATGCAGGGAGCGTTTGGTGCTATCGGCATCGAACCTTCGGGTTCCATAGGCCTTCATTATTATTAATAATAAAGAAATATATGAATAAAAGATAATACTATTTTTATTTGTATCGATACAAATATGTATCTATATTAAAAGTATAATAAAATAAGTGGTAATTATTTGTTAGATACAGGATTTCTTATTAGGAATAGTTTACTTTACGCGTTGAGAGATGTCAAATTTTTTAGTGATATGATATCGGTAGCAATATTTCAGGGACGTTGGTTTAAAATCGCTCTGAGTAACATTCATTCTCCGACCGAAGACAGTGATGAAGAGATTAAATGCGAAATATATGATAATTTGGAGCGAGTTTACGATAAATTACCACGAAGTTGTATGAAAATTCAATTAGGAGATGGAAACGCAAAAAGATTGGAAGAGAAGTATTTTAGCCAACGATCGGTAAAGAAAGTTTGCATGAATATAGTAATGGTAATGGAATACGACTAATAAGCTTTGCCATATCGAAAAACCTTATAATCAAAAGTACTACATTCAAACGTAAGGATAATCTTCTCAAATATCAAATATACCTGGATATCACCGGATTCGCAAACGCGTAATCAAATCGATCATGTCTTAGTTTGGCAAAATAGTATAATTAACGTAAGGTCCTATCGAGGGGCAGAATTTGGTTCAGATCACGAACCAGTAATAGCGAAAATTCAACAAAAACGTAATATAAAAAAGAGAAATGAAAACGGAATGGAAGGAATAAGTGGAAGGAGATTCCTGTTCACAAAAAGGGCCCGACGACGGATTGTAATAACTATCCAGGAATCTCACTCCTTCCTGTATGTTATAAAATATTTACGCAAATCTTAACTAGTCGAACCACGAAATACGCTGAAGAAATTATCGGAGACTACCAATGTTATTTTAGACGAAAACGTTCAACTAGAAAAAGTCGGAATACAACGGGGTATTTCACCAGCTTTATATAGATTTCCAAAAGGCATACGATTCTATTGACTGCCAGAAGCTGTATAATATTCTGATTGAACAGGAAATACCAAAGAAGTTAGTAAATCCAGTACGGATGTTCATGAACGAAACTTTCAATAAGGTACAAATCGGTAATCATTATTCCGGTCGGGTTTAAAACAAGGTGATTCTTTATCAGTTATCTTATTTAATATAGCACTAGAATATGTCATTAAAAGAGAGATGAATACCGAAATGGGTTTAATTTTTGGGTGGTAAACTACCTGTGCTTGGGAAAACTGATGATTTGGTATTATTGGGTGAGGACAAAGAAACTATAAAACTAAATACAACCACGTTAGTAAACTCCAGTAAGGAACTATAAAACATAATATAAAGTCTTGAAATAAATTCGGATAAAACAAAATACATGGTTAGCAGTAGAAACGCGAGAAATTTCGGTGACATAAATATAGAAGGAAATACGGTAAGTATTTAGGTTCTACGGTAAATAGAAAAAACGAAATTGATGAGGAAATAAAAGGTAGGTTGAAAGCGGGAAATGCTTGTTATTATTTAATTTCGAAACTGCTTAGCTCGCGCCTTCTATCGAAAAAATTAAAATTTACAAAACTATTGTCCTTCCCACTGTTCTTTATGAATGTGAGACCTGGCCTATTACTAAGGGATTAAAAGCTTCTAAAGATTTTCGAAAATAAAGTATTACTCAAAATATTCGGACCGAAAAAGGATGAATTAACGG
>NW_027110557.1:182181-208420 GCF_000696795.3 Halyomorpha halys
AAATAAAAATATGAATAAATAAAAATATGAATAAATAAAAATATGAATAAATATCAAAAGTATAATGAAATAAAACTAATCACATCATAAAAATAAAATAAAATAACTTATGTACAAGACAAAAAAAAATAAAATTTAGGTAACAATAAAATACAAATAAATTTGCACCTATATACAATATTTACATACTGCACGGAAACTCCGAGCCAAGCCTTTCCACCCCAGTGTGGAAGGTAAGGCAGGTCTCCAAGAGGTCCTAGCGCTTCTCTCACAGCCGCTTCACTGGTATTGCGGCTATTGCTAGAACTCCATCACCAATTCATAAAAGGTCTCGGGGCCAATGCCGTTTCAACCTTTCAAGGGAGGGTCTTAGGGATGGATAGGGATTGAGCCAAGGGATTAGAATGGTGAATAAGGTTCTGTTGGAAGTCGGTAAATTTTTGGAATAACTCTCTTAAGTGTAAAACAAATATTCAAAAAATGTGTGTACTATTTGTCTTTAGAAAATGATTCAGTTTTCATCTATACTATAAAAGAGAAACAGTAAATGACATTAAAAATAAATATTGAAGTATTCAAGTTGCTTGCTCTCTGAAGTTTATTATATTCCAGAAATACGTTTCGCTCATTTTTCATTCCAAGCTCCATATCTTTAAAACTACGGCCAACACGAAAAAACGTAATATAATATATAAAAAACGTAATATTATTCTAAGAAGAGCTTATGTGATAAAATATAAGCCATAATAGAGCTATCTTCATTCAATAGTTCCTGAGGTAGGATGTTTTAAAAAGTAGCATTTCATTGCGAAAAATCAGTAGTTAGTGACTTTATTTATATTTAAGACGTACAGATGTCTATCAGCACTCGAATCAAAGCTAGTTTAATGAACAACTAGAAATTAGTTGATAACGTTTACCTTCCTATGATTAGTAGTTTTCATTATATTTGCCAAAACTAATTCATAAAATCTAGTAGTTTGACAAAATGTTGGCTTGCTTTTATGAAAAATTATATCACACGATTTGATATCAGTCTGTCAGCACTTGAAATAAAGAAAGTTAAATTTACTATAAAGTAGTTTATAATTAGTATTATCGTAGGTGGAATATTTTCCATAAAATTTACTGAAATAAATTCACTAAATGTTGATTCATTTTCCCTCATTTATTTATTTATCTGGTTTTTTTTCTTCAATATCTTTTTATCTTGGATTCTTGAACCTACGGAATAAAAACCTTTTTGGTAATATAACAAGCCATTTTAGAAGGTTGATAACCTGTAGCTGATGTAGACCATATGTGCGTTAAACTTATTGAATGATAGAAAAATCCAAATTCTCAGTTTCCTGCTCAACTGTGCGATCCAAACCTCTTATTTGATGTAACAATGTTCTAAACATCGCATAGGGTGTAATTCCAGGATTTCACAGACGGATGGTTAAATGGTTTGGGATTATGTGGCCAGCCGCTCTACGCTACACACCCCACCGATCACAAATTTCAGACCAACTCCTGTTGCAGTAATCTTAGGCAGTTAGCACAACAGGAATGGGAGTAATATCGTAAGCGGTTCTAGACCACAAAGCTCTTCTCTTCTCCCCAGAGCCGATGTAATACTTGGGGAAATGCCCACTGCGGGAAACAATATTCAATACTTCGACAAAGTTTCACCATTTCCCGACATTCAACTACTTAAAGAACAGAATTCCCTTTTACTCACTTGCCAGACGCGTATTCGTCATTTAAAAAATACATAAGTATAAATAATGTTAGTTCTAACAAGATGTTTTCTGTAAAGCATTAATAACGTATATAGTAATGAATAATAGAATTGAAAAAATTTAAATTTCAATACAGAAATTTTCAATTCTATAATTCATTACTGTACATTATTAATATTTGTTCTATTGACTTTAATTCATTCTTTTAATTTACTTCTTTAATTTTTATATTTTTTCTATATAAATTCATACATAATTAATTTAGAAATCTTTTTAGATCCTGATTCATCACAAAAGACTAATCTACGTGATTATAATAAGGCCTATCTGGTCTAAAGGAGTTCAGCTTCGGGGTTCCTCTAAACCATCGAATTCCTCCCGTATCCAATCCTTACAAGCTAAAAGTCATCGGAAAATCTTCAATGCTCCTTAGTTTGACGCAAACAAAATCATCTATAAAGTATTAGTTAAAGTATTCGAATATACATTTTTTTTATATTTCTAACGTGGATGGGTACGCCCTGTGTAATTATTTTACTACTATAACACTTTTTACATAGAAAATACATGTTTTATTATAAATATACTATATAAGTAGTAAAAGGACAAAAAAATGTATAATCTTCTTTTAAAATGAATTAAAATCATTTTTTTTTCGTGATCTACTCAATCCAACCTCCCTGCCGTTGTAGGATTATAAACTACAGTATTAAATTATAACATCACATAATTATCTCCTTAGATGAACTTTTTTCTGTTTTGTTACTAAACAACAATAATAGTTTTACGAAACAAATAAATTATTCTACATGAAATGAGAAAGAATAAATGATTTTTTTTTTTTAAATGCACGGATTAGTTAACAATGTTTTGTACGATGCAATATAGTAACCCCGCCCCCTTGGAGTCTCTGAGGCATGACTCTCATTCTTTAATTGAAGTGTGTTTTCTTGTTGAATCAGATTGAGCCAAACTTCAGGACCTGAAAACAGGAATTAACTCTATTTACATTGTGTGTAATGAGATTATCCACCAAAAGAAGGAAACGAATCATTCATGAACTCTTTTAGCATTATAAGATGTGATTTACAATATATAATTTTAACAGTTCTGAAAATCTTGGACGTCTCAAAAGCCTTTGATTCTATGCTCTTTAATAAATTAAAATAATTATCCTTTCCTAACAGCTCTATCTGCTGGCTTCTATCTTTCCGATCGGATCTAAGCAGTTGCTATTCCTAACCATCCCCTATCTTCCTTAGCTTTTACTTAAGAGTAGTTCAGAGTTCAAGTATTTCTCCCTTCCTCTTCAATTCCTTTATCAATGATCTTCCTAAATCAATCGACTCCGGTTACCAACCCCCTATACGCTGGCGACTTCTAAATCTATTTATCCTTTTCACCTTCTGAGTTATCAGGAGGGTTTGCCAATATTCAGGAAGACCTATAAAGGATCAGTGCCTGGGAAAACTTGAATAAATTAAGGTTATAACCTATGAAATAAACTCAGGTTATTGTTATTGATTCCCATGCCTTCTTTGGATTCAACACCACTTTCTTTAAGCTTAAATAAACACCCCAAAAATTTCAACAATCTGAGTTTATTTTCTAAGCAGTGAATAAGGTTAGAGATAACTATTAATTAGTATGAATAGATAATGTTTCGAGCTACGTGGGGAGATTAACGCTTTACCCAGGAGAACTCCCGAACACATAGGATTGACTAACGGCTACAGTAACATGATAAATAATTATCTATTACTGCCGGATTCGAACCAGGGTCTTTGGAGTTAGTAGCAGAGTGCCTTACCACTGAGTCGCAGTGATCCTCAATTTATTTAACTGATTTAATACATTGAATCCATGCACATAACATATTTAGTATTTTCTAAACATACTGACATTCAATGCGGTAGATTTTTCCAAGGTAATATAATTAATAATTTCAACAGAATATATTTCTTTAACAGAATACTTTATGTCAAGCTAAATCAATTGTTTGATATATAGAAAAACAAAATATGAAACAAAAATAGATAGATAAAGACTGGATGAAGAATTCAGCTCCAGCCCCTGAAATCGGACCTAAGCTCGAGGGGCTTTGGGTATGCCTAAAGATGATAATCCTAAGTAGCACTTAGTACCGGCCGCAGCTTCCTTCAGCTTCATCCCTGTATTATGGGCCATGTCATGGAATGAAATAAACATGGCTCAGCATCCCTTAAAATAGACAAGGCTCATGAATCTGTTGCCATGGTAGCTGTTATGTTACCATTAATATGTGAAATATTACGTTAATGAAGTCATGCGCATTTAATTTATAAGATACTCGGTTATCAACTCGTTTTTTTAAATTATAATTTCTTGGTAATTCAAGAGTAGTATATTTACGAAAATTTAGCTTACATCTCTGTCCATCAATTAATCATGATAATAATGAATTTACCTAATGAATTTACTTATTAGAAGCAACATTATTGCAATAGTGTGTATTTTTAGGGATATTAATTTTGTTATCATTAAATATTAATCAAAAACATTAGGAGAAAAACCTTTTAAATCGCATCAAAATCATTGTTTAATATAAAACTATATAATAATAAAACCATATCACAGTTTTATTCTATATTATACACATCACACTTTTGTAACGTTTCAGCCTTTTCTATTGGGCATTTTAACCCGTTAAAACAATTAAAACTATTCTCGAATATATCAATATTTCAAACCAATCAAATATATGGAGATTACCAATGTGGTTTTAGACGAAATCATTGAGCTATTGACCTATTTTCTTCATTATGTCAAATATTACAGAAAAAAAAATGGAAAACACAGGATAGTTTATGTAGATTTCAGAAAGGTTTATGAAGAATTATATTGACCGCCAGAAGCTGTATAATAGTTCTAATGAACAGTGAATACGTAGAAGAAGTTAGTAAATCTGGTTCGGATTTACGATATTTCTCGCATTCTTCAATTTCTTATCTATTAAGTGTATTATGTAAAATCACACAATAAAAATAAAATAAAATAACTTATGTACAAGACAAAGAATTAATTTTAAGTAACAATAAAATAAAAACACATTCTGGAGGGGAACTCTGAACCAAGCCTAGCTACCTCCGTATGAAAGGTAAGGCAGTTCTCCAAGAGATCCCAGCGTTTCTCGCCCACCCGCGTCACTGGTATGATCTTATATTAAAACGACCAATTACTGTATTGAATAAACTATCTTTTATCTCCAAAACTAAAAGAAAACTTGTATTTGTTTCGTATAGTTTCCAATAATTATTTCAAATATGAATTAAAAGTTAATTTGCCAGCAATTAATTTTTCTGATGATTTAAGTGTATAATAAAAATACACCTTGGCAGGCGCTTGTTCTTGATTATTGTTTTTTCTTAAAACACAGCAATAACCAAACCAAAACTGCTCAGGCAATATTTACATTCATCAAAGAAACTGTAAGTGACAGATTTATTCCTGTTTCAAGCATCTTCAAAAGTATAACATCGGGAAACCAGATGCTGCTTCCTGGAAAAGAAAGCACTTCCGAAGCAATCAGAAGGAAAACCGATGAAAAGATGAAAGGCACAAGGATATCTGTAACCATTCAAATATCTTCAAAGATTTTTGCCCAGATGAGAGGGAGGTCCCCATCTTTGAGCTATCTGTCACCACCCTCTGGCCACCCCTGCCAAGCTTTTTAGACCCGTCATTTGTAATTCAGCTGCCATCCCTCAGAGCACTCAGGGTCTCTTAAACTGTATTCACAATGACATCCATCTTCCATCTCATAATGGATTATTTAAATCCGTTTACTCTAGTGATATATTCGCTTTGTAAATGTCGCACTTCTGTCCTATTATGAAAGCCCTCTTCGTATGGTAAGTCCGAAAGATTTATTACAATGATTCATACAGAATATATGTATATATATATATATATATACACATGTATATAAGAGTCATTTTCAACAACTCAAAGAAAAAATATGTGGTGCATGGATTACACAACTTTCACTTAAAACCTTGCAAGGTAAAAATTTGATCAATACATTTTTATATTTGTATTACAGTAAATAATCGAATATTAGGGTATGGTGAGGTGCGAATAACAAATATAAACTTTGTTCCAGTCAAGAATACAACAGTTGAACAAAATACTACAAATACGTGTTCACACCTCTTTAAACTGCTGTATTTATTTATTAATTAAATTCGTTCGTAGTTCATATATATTCTTTATTTATTACAGTTAACAATGGAAACATAATTTTTAAACATTCAGAATTTTTTTAACTGTTTTAATGAGTATAAGACCTAGCATATATTAAATAACCCTTTATTGTTCATTGGTAAACCGAGTTTAGTTTATATCGTTGAAGCCATTTGTAAATAATGTAAAAACTTGATTCTCTATCGTGGAACTTTCGGCAAGTCGATTTTATTTAGCATTCCAGGCATACACACCCACCTTATATATGTATTTTTTTTTTACATAAATTTTGTTTTGGAGCCATGCTGTTCACACACTCTTATACACACAGAGATCATTCAGCGGAAGTTACCAACCTTTAAAATAACCAAGTTAAATTTGTACACAAGGGACCTCAAAACGTGTATTTCCGTCGAAAATTCGTAATCGAAATTTTCACAATCGCAATACTTTCCTTTGACTTACTTAGGCAGCAAAATTCGTGAAATCCAGGTTCTAATATCCCTTTTTCTTTTTATTTTTACAAGCTTCTTAACGATATTCATCAACTATTATTTGTTATCCTGGGGCACCTAAGAAATTTATAGTTTGCAAACGTTAATAAATTCTTCATACTGCAACAAAAATGTAAATAAATTAGGATGGCACTTTACATATATTTTTTAGCTGGCGAGTTTTGCAACCTCATATAATAACTCCCCCAATTTTCTTTCCCTGTTGATATTCAAAGCTATAGGTTTTCCATAAGTAAAAAAGTATTTTTAGGCAACTAAAATACATAACATAAAAAAATCCCTTTTTTTTTGTTTTGTTCATTGAAAATTGTATGATTGTGATCTGGAATTTAATCTGCAATGTTATTTTTTTTAAACTTAATTTAAATCGTCTAAATATGAATCTATTGTTAAACATTCAAAATAAAACGTGGTTAATGCACCCTGGTATACTGATTCGATCAAAAGATCTTTGATTATTTGCTTAAAAAATACTTGCAAATAAAATAGGCGATTAAATTAAAATCAGAGGCGAGGTTATAACTAACAATAAATTAGCAATTACTTTCCTCACTAGTTTGTTGATGTACTTTGTGGGTAAAAAAGTAGACCATATTAGTACCAAAATTGTATTTATTTATTTTTTCAGGAGCTACAAAATTAGCAGATATAGAGGTTTTAATCGGAAGTAAGCTGAAAAGAAAATTCATAATGGCTGCAAAAAAAAAATAATAATAATTTAACTTGCCCATGAAATGACTGGTACAAAATCATATTGAAAAATAAATGATTGGCCTATATACGCGGGTCATTTCATATGAAATGTCCATTTTTATTATTTCATAAATTCAAAGTGAGATTAGTGAACTTTGTTGATTCCTAGTCCTTTCTGTTTTTAAAATATTTCTTATCGTTTCAATTGTAACATATTGTAACTAACTCACCATTTCACCGGAAATATTTTTGGCTACTGACACAGGTTTAGGTATTCAATTCAGAGGAAGACCTCCAACAGCAATTGACGGCGATGGACTTAGGTTTACTGCAGAAGAAAACCGTTACCAAACAGTTAAGGGACTTGCAGCACAACTGTATACGAGTGTACCGACAGTTTCGACACTCAAAGACCATTTAGGTAGGGTAAAAGAGGTAGATGGGTACCTCATGAACTTAAGTTCGTAAGCTGAAGCGTTCTGGGACATGCGTTTCACTGCTTACTAAGATAAAAAAAAATCTTTTCCCAAAAGGATAATCTCGTGTCATAAAAAGTAGATACTATATGGCAACAGGCGTCGGTTAGATCGGTGGTTAAAAATCGAAAAATAACCAAGACACATGCGAAAAAAAATTCGCATCCAAAAAGTTATTGGTTTCTATGCCGGTCAATAGCAGGAATAATTAATCTCTCCTTTTTACCCTGAAGTGAAACCATCACATCGTATTGCAGTAATATTGACACAATGCATCAAAAACTTGTCAAAACACAACCTGCATTGGTTAATTGGAAAAGACCTCTACTCTTACACAACACCAGACCTCATGTTTCATGAAAGATAGTGAAGAGACTAAACGACAAGTTTTATCAATTACTTCCACAACCACCTTATTCGCCAAACTTATCTCCAACAAATTTCCATTTTTCAAAACTTTGGCTTACTTTCTTGAAGATATAATTTTCGAAAATGAACCTGGAGACCTTCTTTTCTTCACAAAACTCCGACTTATTCAGTTTTGTGATTGAAAATTTGCTAACACGTTGGGAGAATGTATAAAAAATGAGTGTAAATATTTTGATTTCATAAAGTTGTTTTACTAAATAACTTTTCCCGTTAAAACTGACGTTTCATGCGAATCGACTCAATACATAAATGATTTGCTGTATTTAATGATATATCCTAAGTAAGCGAGTCTCGTGGTCATAAACAGTCCGCATTAAAGAAGGAAATCGAATGATGTCAATAAAAAGTCCGCAGCAGTATTTTGGTTTTAATTCTTCCATTAAAAAGAAAAGAGAGGGAGAGAGGGAGGCCTCCCCTTTCCAGCCAATACCAAACTCGGACTAACGGAAAGAGTTTCCTCATTGAAAAACATGAGGTATATTTCAGGGGCTCAACCACGAAATTATAAAAATTAAATTATTCTCGAAATCCTGGTGGAGAGGAAAGGTATTCTGAAGCAATCCCACTAGCGCAAACCAGTTTGTTTGCATTAAGCAAACTGTATCATCGGGAACATATATCACTTTCACGTTCTGAGCGAAATACAATCGAATCTCGATCAAGGCTCTGTCTTGACTGGCTTCTTTTCATCTCCGTATACGAAAACAATTTTTACGAAATATCAGTTTTAAATTGAAAAACATTTACATTATGATAAATATTTAGAATTATTCATTGGATAAATAATTATTTGACATAGATTTTTTTAAAAAATAATAATTACTTTATTTATTGATAATATTACGATCTGGCACAAACTTGGGCAATTAGTAATTGTACACTTTCATAAAAAAATATATATATATAATAATAAATAAAATAAAATTACTAAATAAATATAAAATAAAATAAATCAATAATTAAATAAAATCTCTATATGTATATAAAAAGAAAAATAAATAAATAAAATGAACATAATCAAACTAAGTAAAATAAATTATATATAATATTTATAATCTCAACCTAATGATCCCCGAGCCCTTTCTATCCCCCGGGTAGAGCAGGGCCCCTCGAGATCCCAGCGCAGCTCTCTCACCGCGTCACTGGTAATGACCCAGTTGAATTTAGCATAGTAGAGTAGAATATTAAATTATGGTGACCAATCTCTATTTTGTATATTGAAAATAAAAATAATCGATCCACCCATAAACTGAATCATTATGTTCTGTTCTCGGTAATGGGTGATAAAAGAAAAAACAAAATAAAATAAATAGGGAACAAAGAAAGATTGACCTCATTGTCAACTCTGTGAGTGATTTTCACACCTTTGAGGAGTGTCCTCGATACAGACCGATCATGGAAAATTGTGGTGTTCCTCGACAACTCTCCTTGGGCGACTGTGAGGAGAACCTGAACCAACACAATTAGCTTCATTAAATCTATCAGACTTTTCACTCAGATATAAATCTGATTTATATATTATAGAACATAATATCATTATTTATTATTTATATCTATATTATATTCATAATTATTCGTTGTTTAATGACATCATTACTTAATTACCAAAATAATTAGTACCAAATCTAATTCATATGGAAGTGCTCATGAGATCTTTTTTTGGAATTAGAAATACAAAATATCTATTATATAAATCATTTCATTCTGTAAAACTAATTTAATTAACAAATAATTAATTATTATTATATTTAATAATACAAATTTTGTTGGTGAAATTATTTTGTTGTATCACGTTTTAAATAAATCTATACAAAGAGTATTTTTTTTTTAAATTTATACATTTTCTCCCTTATCAATGAACAATGATATGGTTTTAACATATTAAATCATCACTTAGCATTAATGGGAATGTAAAAGAGAACTTTTTTTTTTTTTTAATTTCATACACAAATTTCCAATAAAATATGTAAATAAAAAATGAATAAATGAAAATAGTTATATTATATTATAGTTATATAAATAAATATGTACATTCATATGGGTGAATTACTTTACATTTTCCCTAATACCATCTGTAATCGGTTTTCCAGCAATCCGGACCCCACTGCAGAAATTAGTTTGAATTACCGAGATTGCACTTTATTTCAAAAATACATATTCTTATTTTACAATTTCAGAATCTGATGTTTATAAATAAATGTGAATAATTAATTAACTAAATGTATAAAAAATGTTTTTGTTTAGAAAAAACAGATTGACGGGTCAGCGAAATCTCGAAATAACTAACCTTAATCATTAAAAAAAATCGTTAGATCTAGTGATTTGTTTTTAGTTTCTTCCTAGAAAACTAATTCTTCGTTCTTTTATAGAATAAGTCTAAAACATAACTGTAATATATAAACACTTTGATTTAACAAGATTTAATGATTATTCTTAATTATTAAATAAAATATAGTAAAAAAAAACTTTATATATAATCTTTTAACTTTCTTGAGGTTGTTTTATTGTTTTTATAAAATAAATTTATCAGTCAAGTCTCAAAATTACTCTTATTTCTTTTAAAGGCTTTCTTTTCGGTCAATCCGGCCATCTTCAAGTTCAATCTTGAATATAAATTTACACTTCATATCCAATAATTTAAAAACTTCTTTAAGTTATATTCTGTCCAGGTCATTAATTTCAGTCAAATCACTCTATTTTGCAACTTTTCCATAAAATTTTGAAACTTTTTATTTACAGATTAACTTAACAATATTACCACTTTCTTATCACACAATATTTATTATGATGTGAGGTGCAAATTTATATCTTAAGGACAACCGGATGGGCCGAAACGTAGTAGTTTTAAAAATAATAAAGAGTATTTTGAGACTTAACTTCGATATAAATTATTTTATTTAAACAGTAGAAAAAAATTATATATAAGTTATAATACTTATCTAAGAAACAGTTTAGCCTCAAATATATTCAAATTCTTATTAGTAGTTGCCTGAAAAAAAGAAAAATAGCCTGTTTAATAAAGTTTTATTATACTTGCATTTTTTTAAATATGCGACATGAATAACCGACGCTAACTGAAAACATGTTAAATTCAATTGATCCAAAGGTTAAATCCACCTCTAAACGACTCTCAGTCATGCACTATTATTCTCTCAAGGTGTGATATCGAATAGCGGCACTAGACCCTTTCCTCACGATCTATAAAAGGTCACATTTGTCAAGAACTCTCATAACGGTCAGAATGGGAGAAAATGAATAAGAAGGGACGGAAACGCTTGGGAGAATATGGTGGGGGGGGGAGGTAGAGGTTATAGGGACTGACTCTTGGAAGCAACAGGTGATCGGGATAGAGGACGCGACGGTCTTCCACGGCACCGTCCGAGTTCCGTCCCAGCAGGAAACCGGAACAGGAACTTATGCCGTATCTCTGAGCTTCTAATGGACTCTAGTGGCTTCCTCTCTTCTAGGCCTGGCCCAGTCCCCTAGGATCGGATAATATACAACTATTATTATTACCATAGCAATTGAATAAATGAGTATTAAAATCAAATTTTATGGCAACCATTCAAAATCTTGTTACCACCTCACAAGGGACTCGGGAATAAGGAATAAATAGCTTTAACGTTGGCATTATACTGTTAAAGTTCCATGACGAAGGTCTTTTATAAAACAAATTGGACGAGAAATATGGCAGTAATTACTCAAATTTGATAGAAGGAAACTTTTATCGAATTAATTAATGATACAAATTATTAATTTTAATTAAACTATTATCAATGATATTTTACCAAAGTTAAACACTTCGTTCTCTATTTTACAAACAAATTGCCGGTTGCAAATGGTTTGCGGCCGCAACACAACTATATTTATTTATGACTATTTATTTATTTGCAATTATTTGGAAGTATTTTTTATAAAATGCCAAAAATATTCATTTAAAAAATAAAAGTCAATTTTAAAAAACATTTAAAATAAATGCGGCAGTTGTACGAGAAACTCTCATGTTGACTTAATACAGTTAGTCAAATTTTTTAAAGCTTTGCACAAAATATGACAACAAAATATCATAAAAATCACAGAGGCAAATTTAAAATATTCTAAAACAACGAGATCTACAGCATTTAAAAAAAAAATGTGGAGAGTGGAATCGTTTCAGATTATTTTTTGATGAATGGTTCATTAAAATCTGTCAGTATTGTTCATGCTTTTATGAATTTGAGAACTTCTAAATGTCCTAAGAGAATAAAAGATAGCCACAACGAAAAAAAAGATTCTTTGATCAAGATGTTCTGCCACGAAATAAAAGTTAGCCTTGCCAAGACCGGATTCGAATCGGTACTATAGTAGTATGATGAAAAAACAAAATAACAATAAATAAAACAAATTACAATAAGTAAAACAATATTGCAATTAGCCATTTCTTTAAGTTATGTCCGTATTTCACTTCACAGTTCAAAAGTTCTGGATTAAATGCTAATGTATCAACATCCCTTAGGGACGATAATGAAATAGTAGATTATTATTTCAATTTTTAAAGTCACAAAATTTACTATCACAAATATAACATCGAGTAAGCAATAAATAAATATTGTATAAGTATAAATAGAAAAGGGATGAATGGCGTTAATAATCTAGGAAGTTTAACGCCGCTGCTGGCGAAAATATTAATCCAAAAAGTTAAAAAACATTTACTATTTTATTTGTTTTGTTTTTTTTATATTTATTTATTTTTCAAAAACAGATATAGAGATTTTTATGTTAATTTATATTGAAATTTAGATTTTTTTATTATTTTTAAAGGGAAGTTCGTTAATCATTGTTATTATTCCTTTACGACAAATTATATACAATGGTTTAAATCACACAAACGATTAAATAAATTGGACTATCCTATGAAATAATATAGGATTAAAACATATATTTCTAAATACTCTACATTAATTCAAATAATGTTTTTAATTTTGTGAATTGAATAATTCTCATAAAATAAGACAAAATATCTTGAGGAAACGGTCAGGCTAAAGGGGGGGGGGGGGGGCTTCGGAAACAAGAAAAACTTCCCAACGAGTGTTACTTTGTCTAAATGGAATTCCCGCTTCTTTTTTTTTTATCCTTTCCCCCCCCCTCTCGTTCCTCTTTATTTTCAAAGGCTAAATTCAAAGCATTCCCATCGTTTTCATCAGAAGCGCGAGGGAGCCCAACTGTTCCAAAGATCCGTGAAAATGGGATCTCATCGAAAGGCCTTGAGGATCTCCTGATAATTGGATAAGACGAGATTTGGTATCGGAGCTGAAAGAGAATTCTAAAACTAAAAGTGATTACGTTCGCTTTCAAATTGGATTGTAACTGTTAAATTGTAAACCACTAGTTGGAAGGGTTACTCCTTCCAAGGCGAGGAATCCAGTTTGGTCTTACCTAACACACGCATCGAGTCTGCTTTGAATTCCACTGCAATCAGTCTAATGCAGAAGGACCTCAATTCTGTGCCCGTCTGACGTCACTTTAATGTAATCTGTACCAGATTAGTGCAAAACCGTCATTAATTGTTTTCGATAAATTTCACAACAGTTACAATGTGTTATAATTAACTGAATTATTTTAATTTTTTAAATTAATAAATTAATGTTATGAAAGATTTTTATTTAAGGTAACAATGCTATGAAAAATCTATATATTAACTAGCTTTGAATAAAAATTGCTTTTCATCTAAATTTTAATTTAATAGTTAATTTTTAAAAAACATAAAGAAGTTTTGTGGTTATGTGGCCATGGACAATTCTTAATTGCTTTGTGGTGTAAACTGTACGATAGTTTCTGTTCTGGTAGAACTGTCGTGCGAGGTTTGCTCGTAGCGTCAGTGAAACTACTATCAAGCTAAACTGTTTTACACAGACGCAATTTGCATATACGGCAGGAACTGTCGCATTTAACATTTACCGTCATGACAGTTCTGTCGCATTAGTTATTGCATGATAGCTAACTATTAAATTAGTGAAGCTAATGTGATTATAGCTCTGTTTTGCGTAAAAAATGACGATCCAAGTTACGGAAGTTCAGCTACTGTCTCGTCAAAGTTCGTTCACACTGTGCCACTTTAGAAACTACAGTTACCGTCACAACAATATTAACAATTGGCCTTGCAGTACAATAACAATATTTATCGTGGTAGTGAGGATACTGTCGCTTAGTGCCCATTTATTGGTAATAAGTTTTATTTAAACATTTTAATAAACGGAGAAATCACACTAATGCCCGCCACATGGAAGATTACATGCAAATGGTACAAAATGGTTGCGGACCTCTGGGCTAATGAAACATCTGCCTAATGGAGTCGGCCAGTATTAATGCAACAACTGAATTTGGATTGACTGAACATACTTGGGAATTAGCTTATTCCACTTAGTTTTGTCACGATTCCATTTTGTTTGCCGTTAATGAACATATAGCATTTGAAACAGGATATAACACAAATAGTGACTCTGTAGGTCTTCGAAACCATGGGATGGATTTTTATGCAACAGCAAATCATGTATGCCTGTTTTTTTAACACCTGTTCTTATTCATGTTCGAATTAATAAATGATTATTATATAAATTAATCTAAACACAATTTAAATTATTTTTATTTTGTAAATTTGAATGTAAATTCAACTCACAATGCTTCACTATTTCTATAACAGTAATTGAATCAATATATGCGATGATATTCGTTTTTAGCATCTCAAGAAAGAAAAGTTGAAATGTAATATATGAAAATCTTTCCTTTTGACCAAGATTAGAACATTACCTTTTATGTACATGGATGATGTGATTAGACGCTAACATATTTGATAAAGACTAACTTCGCTGTATCATCGTTAATACTGGTCCATTTTTTAGAAGTGAAACAAAGTTGATATTAATTTTTAGCACCTCAAGAAACCCTTACATACCAATTTTTGATAAATATAATTTTTTAGATTTTTGATTGGAAAATATAATTTTTCAGTTCAATATTTTTGTCCTACATGGGTCTTTGATTACTTTTTAAAAATTTGAAAAATGGAAATAACTTCAAAACGGCTTAATCAATTTACATCCGGGCCAAATTAAACAAATTAGAATCGGAGATATAAAATAAAACGCGTGAATTTGATTTCCCAATTTGAAACCCATATTTCGCCCTTATAAGGGCTTCAAATATAATTTTTGTCGATGTGAGCTGAAAAAGCAAATATTCAGCTTTCCTACAGTTATATTAATGAATCGGATAAAATGAATTGGAGTTATGAACGATTACATCAAAAATAGTCACCGCAGGAAAAAAGAATCCTCGGAATAAATTGAGGAAAAAAAATTCTAATTTCTTAGAAAAATGGTGCTTGGTACATTGAGGTCAACCAAAAACAAATATGACTTTTAAAAAAAAAAAAAATTGCTAACCTACTATATTCCGAGGCTTACGCTTAATTTTGTTTATTATTTGTTTTCTACTGGAGAAACCAGAGATTTCATCACCTTTAAACCTTCCCATGGTAAAATGAAACATTTTGAAAATACTGCACGCAATGCGGTTCACTAAAAAATTTTATTGCGGACAAAGATTCGAATGGTCGAATTTTATACATATCTAGATTTTATTACTTACGTTTGAAGAAGATTAATTGATATATTATATAATTTATGAAAAATGTAAATCTTTTCAGGATTAAAAAACATTTTAAAATATATAAATACAATTTATCACATATATAAATTTCAAGTAAAACAATGTGATGCTTATTGAAAAACAAAATTAAGCTCAATAATTAAGTAAATAATTCTTCCTCTTAATCTAACTCATATAATTTACGGTGTCAGGGCATGTATTCTCGAAACTTATCTTTATGTTCTTTATCAACCCACTTATTCTTCTGTCATATACTCTCTGTGTTTGACATTCACATATATTTAAGGTAGCCAATTTATGGCCATTTGTACATGGTATATGGTACTTATACATGGCCAGACCATAGTAGTTTTCTCTTAAGTGTTAAAGCCCAAATGTTCATTTTCTTTTTTTATTTATTTACATTTTGCTTCCAATTGTCTTGTTTTTTAATTTTTTGTTTATTATAAGTTGATTTTTTAACCACACGTCGTTTTGTATTTTTAAATCTGCTTCGTAAACTCATGGACAATAGAAGTTTGTAGTGCGTGTATAGAGACTTCGTTCGGCACCTATACAAAAACATTACGAGCCTTTCTACAACAACATTGCGAGCTGCAATGGAATCAGAGCCTGAAAACAGACTGACAGAATAGTCTAGGGTCTGCAGTTTAGAGTGGACAGTCTGTAGTCATTACGGGAGCAGATTTTGGACCCACCTGGCGCCTTGTCTCACCGTCATTTTGGTTCATCGTCTTTCTTGCTCACCACTCTCCGTTTTTTATTGACTTTCGCACACCAGCTCGTCGAAGAAGGCCATCTCGGATGAGATATGTTATACGTAGAAGAATAGTCGATATGCGCTTATCGACCCCCACCACCCATCAGCCATCTACAGTGAGTGACTTTTTTTACTCTCTTTTGCTTGCATCGAGCTTCATATTTTTCTGTTTGTTCGTTGCCTTATTTCCTTTCTTCTCACCAACTAAAGTATTTTTTTTTTGTATAAAAATTTATTTTAATTTGTACATATAAATCCGAATATTTTTGTTTTACTTCACACTTCATTCTTTTATTTTTATAACAACATAACAATTCATTTTTTTTTGTTTTATTTCTTCGTATTTAATCTTATTAAATTGCATATATTATTATTTGGAAGTATTTTTTATTCTTTACTTTTTTTCATTATTTTTTTTTTATATTCATTTCAGATCCTCCGTTTTAGTTACCCGAACCAGTGAAAATTCACTCTGGGGAAGAAAATTGTTTTACATTTGCGAAAAACCCTTCGCCCCAACACTATTTATATTTTTAATCTATTATTACAAAAAAAAACAACATAAAAATAACGTTTAACATAAATAACATCTTCCAATTAGTATTAATATAACAGTAAGTTAACAAAAGATAAAAATATATGAAAAAAATTAAGTAAAATATACATATAAAACAAATATTTCCACTAACCCTCATCCCAAATCCAATATATAAATTTCATACACAAAAATAAAAGTTTCCCTATTTCCCTATCTTATGTCTGACTGCTTATTAATGCAAATATAAAGTGAACATAATGTAATGTATTTATGTATGTGATTATATTTATATATATTCCGATAAATAATGGGTTTTTCCCCCAATTATTTAAATCGCATTTCCTGTGAAATAAAGGAAACATATAAACCGAGATAGGATCTAACCGAGAAAACTGTCAGAGAGATCCGAAAAGAAGTGGGAAGCGGTTTTATATAATAACATCTGTCACTCTACCTCTCCTCGTGCAGCAAGCAAATTTTGGACGCACCAGTTTTATTTCCGTAGCTGGAATATAATTTATTTCTGACAATGTCACACATCCTAAGGCAGCGTGATGCATGTTTTCCAAAATGAATTATTAATGCAAGTTTATATATTTGGGAATATATTTCTGCGAATGTATTATATGCAACTTCTATAACTTCTCTGAGCTGTAATGGTATTAGAATGTAATATTATTCACTATTTCACAGGTTTTTTTATTAATTTATTATCTGGTATGATACAAGCATGTAGAAAAACTATCCATTGGTAGCACTCTAAAAACATTTTTGCATTAGATGGTCTCGAGGCCATCTTCTTTTCAGAATTCTTATCTTCGGAGGATTGTCAGGAATGGAAGAGGAAGCAAGGTTAGAAACTAGTGGGTTTGATTGGTTAGGGAGTCTATAATGGAAGGATTGATATCTGGTTCGGGCTAGATCGGTTAAATATGAAACATTAAGGTCTTTATGAATGATTTTACTAATGACAAAGTAAGGAGCATTGAGGTTTTCCCAAAAAATTTTGTATTATAAGGAATGGATACGAGATGAATTCGAAGGTTTAGTTGAGCCCAAAGCTAAACTTCGTATATTATAATAGGCCTGATTATATTTGTGTATATTAGTCTTTTGTAATGAATTGCAAGTTAAACCGTTTGTCTCGAAAGTGCTATAATAGTTGGAATCGGCGTGCAGTTTCCTCTCTTTTCAATGTTGTGAGAAGATTTCAAGCTGATCGTTTGTCTAGATGTCCAAAATAGCGGATTATTTTCTAGTAAATATGAAGTTTTGAATCTTTTGTAAGAAATCGTTTTCATTATTCAAATAATTTGAAGTTTAATAGCTGATACTGCGGTATAATCAGTTTATTTTTACTCATTACGTATAGTTAATTTGCATCAACAACTCATTAAAAGCCAATCTAAAGCTATAAGGCTTCGTAAACCTATAAGGTGGACTGGGGAAAATGCCAAAACGACGTAAATGTATAGAGGATTTTCTAAATGATACCAGTTGTATCTGAAGACATGAAATTGTTTTCAACTTTTGGTAGCAAGGACTATCGTGAGAACTTTGAGTGCCCTACAGTAACCTAACTTAACGTTGTTTGTAAGAATATGGTTCCCTCCTAGCTTACCAGTGGTATGTATTTTCATGTTTAATATTGCAGGGAAGCGTATACACATCCATCATGCTCTTCTCTATTTTTTCTATTTGAATAAAAAAAAAAAAAAGAAGCTTTTGATTAAATAATTCTCTTTTTTTATATATTTCAAAATTAATTAAAATAACTTTTAAAAACTTAATGATTACAATTTCACATAACCCTTGAAATTTCTGAGCTTACTTGAAAATATTGAATAAAAGTTTTATTGAAATTAAAATATAATAATAATTTTGAAATTCCATATGATGAGAACAGTTTTATAACAAACAAATAAGGGCTATTCACATGTATTTATTTCTTTTAATCGTGATCCACCAATGAATACTTATTTTATCTTATAAAATGCCCATCTGATGATATTTTCGGACTAAAAACAGGAATTAAACTACCAAATTGGCTAAACTTAATCCGTTAGATAATTAATATTCCAAAATTAATATATCCTATATCTAAACTTGGCTTTCAACAAATGAAATGTAGGCGTTCCAATCCTCTATATTGGAAGAATTCAATTCCATCTGATTCAGGCAAGTAGAACACATTTTTCCGATGGGACATTTAGGATTGAACTGGAATCCATTGTGTTTCATTGAATGTTTTTCATGCATTAAGGGAATCAACTTGATCAACCCATATTGGGGATTCAAATGCGCTCGGAGAAAATTGGAACAGGAAAAGGAAGAAAAAAAAAGTTTTTGTGTGATTCATTTTACCTTCTCTTTTTTCAGGGATTTAATTTATATCGAGCGTCACCTATGCAAAGTTTATAAAGTTTATTTGTTAAATTAAGATTTATCCTTAAGTCTTATTGCTTGATACGTGTAAATATACCTACGTCAATTAAAAATTACACACAAATAAAATATTTTAATTCATATTTAAGTTTTAATCACAAAAATTATAGAGGTTAATTGCGGTGTACTAACATATTGGAACATGTGTCTATGTTTTGTTGTTTGAGTTAATTATAACGTTATATAATTATTTTTTATGAAACTGGAAATAAATTGAAAATATATAATATCTATTTAAATAAATATCAGAATTTTTTAATATCGTGTATTTCTTAGCACAGTTTTATTACCTGAGAAAGAACGTAATAATAAATCATTGAATTTCTGGCCTTTATTTCTGTAAGTTGATTATTTTGGACGTCGATTAACCCAACAATTTTGATGTTCATCCCTGAAATTCGAGTAATCAAGTGTCAAATGTATCAGCAATGTTGTTAGAAATAATAGTTATTTGTAATTTCCAGGCCTTTTTTTTGCACATGCATTTATGTTCTTTGTTTTTTGTCGACAATTGTTAACATAAAGCAGGTATAGCCACGTGTACAAATTAAAATGTAACCATTAAAAAAAAAAAAACATACGAAAATAAGAAATCATAACATAAAAATTATTTAAGTTTCAAAGTGTAGCATTAGTAAAATAAAAATATGACAGAAATAACAAAATAGTGGGAATTAAAGCTGGTGTACTGATCGCCGACTTCCAAAACGGACACCCTGGCGACGTGGATCTCAGCTTGAATGCCAAAGATTAAGCCTGGGAAACAAAGGAAGAAATACGATCCGAACTTACCGACAAGAAAGGAGTTTTTCTAAACCCTTGCGGAAAGACGGCTAAGGAAGTACTGAAACACAAGAAAACTCTGCTCCTAAAAACTGGCTTGCATGACTCGTATGTTTTATCGGTTACGAGGATTCATGACGGGTAAAATGCACGTAGAACATTTGAATAAAATGTCTATTAAATGTCAAAATATATCAATATCGTTTATGATAACTAATGCAATTTGTAGGATTATTTTCAGTAATATTTTTGTAGCGGTGAGTCAGTCCTGTGGGTTCGGGAACGAACCGAAGTCATCCCAGTCACATGAAGTGGGTACCCTTACTTGGAACACCTGGTGGTCGAGCGCGATTCTGACCAAATTACCTTGTCGAACAACCGTTGGTCAAGTAATAGTTTTGCATCTCTAACTCATTATGGGTTGTATCAGTAGAAATTACTTTTTTAAACTTATTTTGATAATCACAATTAAAAAAAAAATTATGTATAATGAAATTAAACTATAAGATATTGTTCATAAATGTACAAAATGCATAAAAAGTAATATCTTCTTCTTCTTCTTTCTTTTCCTCTTACGCCATTAGCTACCGTGGAGGAGCCTCAATGCAGCGAACCACTCTTCCCGGTCCCTGCTTAGCCACTTAATCTCATTGAGGGATTTGCCTCTTTTACTTACGAATCTTTGGATATACTCTTGGTATGTAATTCTGGGGCGTCCGCGTTGTCTCCTTCCTGTGGGTCTAATACCTTTATAGGATTCATGTCCTCGTTTATGCGGCAAACATGTCCAAACCACTGAAGAGGCCGTCTTTCTAGAGTAGTTAGTAAGTAATATGAATATAGTTAATATAGATATGCATACAATATTTCATTAATACGCTATAGTTTCAATAGATCAACAAAAGTTTCGAGAAATTATTATTTAATATAAAAAATGAAAAATTACATGCATCAGAAATATATATTAAAAACTTTTTGTTGAAAAATTCACTGTAATTCTACTCAGAGCTGCGGCGCTGCGACTATATATAACCCACAACACCAATAAACGTTGATGTACAGTGTCCTACCCCTTCGTAGAAATAATGTATAGTTTCTAAGGCCTAATATTGATGATCTCTTAAAAAACATATAAATAATTGATAAAAGAAGCTATTATATAATTAGGACAAAAAAAATGAATATTACTTTTACCTTTTCTAAAATAAAAATCATATCACGTTTCAATTATTTTAAGAGTCCATGTTAATTATTTGTTTCAGGCAGATATTAAAGTAGCTTTCCATAAATATATCCCTAAATATATCCATACTTACTGAGGTCTGAGGAAAACCTAATATCAATTATAATTCTATTTATTGCCAATTGAAACCTAATACCCAATAAAATGGAATCTTAAACTATCACTAATAAAAAAAATTAAGGTTTCTTTTTGGAAAATATTTTAAGCTACAAAATACTAAAAATTTCCTATCAGAGAAAAAATCAGGTAAAAAGGTTAGAAGAACAATAGAAGGATTACATCCAAACAACGGTTCATGAAGTTCCATTCCCATTAACCTACAGTTAAATAAGCAGTGACCTACAACTTGGGAGACCCAACAACAACCCGAAGACTGAAGGCTGCTGCAGAGCATTCTGTTATAAACTCTATATTTATCAATTAATTCTATATTTCACTAACTTCAATTTTAGTTTTTTTTCTTCTTGTCCTTTTTTTAAATTAACTTGTTTTTTTTATCCATTAAAGGGCAATTCTTTGTTTTGTTAGATCTACGAATGTCCTTATTTTGTTATTAACTTTATTTTTGTCTTTTATTAAAAATAAATATTTTCATCTAATTATTTTACCTCCATAATTAATTGTTAAATAAAAAATTAACTGTCATATCAACCATGTAAGGTCCCACCAGGCCGATTTGGTATTAATTAAATAAATATAAAAAACGACAAGACAAAAACCACAACCCTAACCAGTTTAGAAATCAGTAACTTCTCCATACATTAAGAAATATAGAATGGCTTTAGGATAAAAAGTTAAGCGACGTAGTAATCATTAATTAAAATACTTGGAGAGCAATAACTCCAGGTAAGCAGCTGTTAGATCTCATTTATAGCCCGTCTTTGAATGTATTTCAAATAAATTAATACTCTTAAAAGCCTAAAGATCCGCCTCTTCGTTCAACTTAAAGAGGCAATTGGGTTTTATAAGCGCTCTTTAAAAATCGGTTAGTTAACTAAAAAGTATAAATTAAAGCGTGGAAATTAACTAAACCAATGTAAGAAATTTGCGAATAAATTTCAGACTGATCAGCACACGTTTAAGTAAACAGTATGAGAAAAACAATAAAGGTTAAATTAATTTATGTTTCTAATAAAACTAATTCATGTAGGTTATCATTTATTATTTCCATCCAAGACATGTGCTGGTCAATATTACTTACATAAAATATTTATTACATGTTAGTAAAATTTAAATTAATAAACCTGCACAAATATTGATAGCATTCTCCGTACAGCTCTACACAATAATTGACTCTAGATTGACTATATTAGATGTCTGCCACTAACAAAAAACAAATATTACATAAAGGTGACATAAAAAATAATTTAATAGAAAATCCCGAGCAAGGCACGTTTTAATATATACTATATAAATTTTATCATTTTTTTATTAATTTTTAACTCTCTAATAACATATAAAAACTATTTGAGAAATTACAACAGTATAGAAAAAAATATATATATATAAATCATAAAAATAATTATTCTTTCTAACCCCTACACAGTGTAAGCAAGTTACAATGATAATAGAGAACAATCATTAACCACTAATAATTTTTAAATAGATATCTCTATTGATTGGTTTAAACTCAAATTAACTATAGTCTGATAATGACTAAAAGAAGGGACTTTTTTTTTTTTAATGAAAAGACGCATATCTGTTTTGGGCCAAATCTGCAACGAATGGGATGTTAAGGTCTTTGTGAATGAGTTTATTCGTAACGTAATAAGGAGAATCAAGGATTTTACATAGGATTTTGGATTGTAAGGATTGGATGCGAGAAGAATTTGATGGTTTGGTGGAGCCCCAGAGCTCAATTCCGTATGTTCAAATTGGTCTGATTATCGTAGTGTATACTAATTTTTTGTAGTGAATGGGAAGTTTAGAGTGTTTGTCAAGTAAGTGTTGTAGCAATCGGAATCTACGAGCAGTTTCTTGTCGTTTCAGTCTTGTGTGTGGATTCCAAGTAAGTCTCCTGTCAAGATGTAGTCCTGAGTATTGAATCTGTTCAACAGGCGTTAGTGGAAAATAAAATATAACTTTATTTTAATGATTACAATTTTGATGATCATATAAAAAAAAAAAGTCCCTTCTAAAGTTATTTAGAGTATAAGTTTACCTCAAGTATAATTTATCTGTGCAGGTTTCTTTAGTGATTCAATTGCTTCTTTTATTTTCCAAATAATGATTAATTTTGTCATGAGATCACAATACCATAATGATATTGTATAAAGCACGGTAGGGTATTTCTTTATAGAGAACAAAGGTTAAACAAAATCAATCGAAAAATTAATAAAAATATAATAGAATATAACTGATTTCAATGTAACCTTACAATCTAAATAGTCAGTAGCATACCATTACTATTATTATAATTCACTGTTATGATATTATTACTGCGTCAAATATTATATTATATTATTTTATTATTATTTTTATATTGTTCTCTTATATATTATTGCCTACTACATTGTTCCTATTATTATGTGATATATTAAATAAAATTTTACTTTTGCCCAATAAGTCATTCATTATCATACTAGTTAATTAATTCATTATAAGTAGTTAATTTGAGTTTAAACCAATCAATAGAGATATCTATTAAAAATTATTAGTGGTTAATGATTGTTCTCTATTATCATCGTAACTAGCTTACACTGTGTAGGCGTTAAAAAGAATAATTATTTTTGTCAAGAAGAACAATCAGTGGGGACAGAAACATTTAAGGTCAACTATAGTTGTCTCCGTTACGACTAAAACTATAAAACCGATACTGTATTAAAGTGGAAAAATATCAACAATTATTATACAAGAAATTGCTTCCAGAGCTATGAATGAAATATTTAAACTAGAATACTATACATTTTTTTTAAAGAATTGCTAAATATTTAAAACTTTGGATCCCTTGTAGATCATTTTGAGGCGAAGGCGTTGTCTCGTAAACACTATGTCTCCTACTAAATGCTCGGGCATTAAAACCGCATTAGATAGGAAGGGGGGTTCTTCGACGATCCCGGCGGCCTCCAAAGGAAAGATAAAAATTTTAACATAATGAACGCTACTAAAACAGAATATTCAACCTATTTTTGAAAATCCCTATTGAATTTTGTGTTAGAAAATATGAGGAAAACAAAATCTGTAGAAATAATGAGTGATATATTAATAAAAACTACTAAAAATACATTGGTTTGGTAGCAGCATGTTCTCTGATTTTCTCGTTCAACGTAGCTTGAAAAATCAATAATCGTGTTAACTGCAATTTATTGTTTAGTTCCTTAGAAAATACATTCATCTTTCAATTATACAAACTAAGTTATCACAGGAGCCAGAAATAAAAAATAAAATTTTTGATAAATTAGTGTCCCAATACAATTTTTTTGTCAATACGGTATTTTAAAGTTTTTCTTTTTTGGAAAGTGTCTTACATCGCTTATTTGATAATAATAACGTCCAGGTTTTTTTTTATGTCTGATTTTTTCTTTTGACTTGCAAAAAAGCAAGCAATCATTATTTTGTTTACCAGACTTCATTTAAACATGAATATACGCTTGGCTTATTTAATCAGTGCATGAGTAATTTTAATTTATTTGTTTTTGTTAGTTTTCTATGTTATTTAAGCAATTATTTATAAGTTATGTTCCTTATCGTTCATGTGCATTAGCTAATTGCAAAAATACTGCAATAAAGACTCCCCAAAAGTTGTTTGTCAAAGTGCCATGAGATTTCAAAATTAGAAACATTTCGTCTAAGCTAGCAAGAAGGTATCAGAAATTGTTATCGAATCTAAATAATACGTTATATTTTAGTGAAGATAACTTAGATATAACTATAATGCAAGATAAAAATTGTAAGTTCATTATAGGTTAAATTTATTCCGAAAAACTACTTAAAGTAACGAAAAACGTAACGATTTACCTTTTGGGAGGAAAACAATATGGAGAATTAAATTGAATACTTACACATATGCATTAACATTTCTAAACCCTAGAGAGCGGAAATCCGGGTTTGTTGTAAAAATATTCTGTTATATTCTGATTGGTTTAGCGAGAATACTGCACTGGAAATTTTATAGTTAAACTAACTTAACATTTCCGATGTGTGATGCACTAACGGAGTGTATAATATTCGAAATATCATTAAAGGTAGGGGGGTATGGAAAAGTTAATTTTTTTTTTTTTTTATAAATTATTATTTTATGATCCAAAGTTGTTACAGCGCTTATATGAAAGGTTGACTGGTCCACATCTGTTTGACGGTTTACTGATTTTTTTCAATGTTTTTTACAAATATTTATACTCTACTTTTAGTTGTATTTTCTCCACAAACAGAATTTTTGCATATCTGACTACAAAATTATATTTATTAATTGAAGAGTGTTATGATATTCCATTACATAATTTTGGTTTCATATTCAAATCGCACCATTCTGTTTATGCTTCTGAATTCTTATTTTGAACCATTGTGATATTGTTCATAGTAGGATTAAACAAATTGTTCACGTTTTATTTTCTATAATATATTAGTCAATTTTCTATGCAATCATTTTTTAGAGTATAAATTTTGTTTAATATCAAGCTTGAGTTTTTCATTTATCATATTTTTCAGGTTACTTTAATCATTTTGCATTTTAACGATTTTATATTTTTTTTATATAGATATCAGATTTGCATTTTTTTTATTGCCTTTAATTGTAGCCAGCAATATTTATGTTTTTGTTATTATA